>NC_062284.1:56199434-56499434 GCF_902655055.1 Lutra lutra
TTGACCTACTTTTAAAACTATTCATCTTTGCCAACTTTAAAGTTTATGTCTGCTGCCTGCAATGTATGGATTACCTTTGGGTTTCTTATATCCTTGTACATGGTTTCTCCTCTTGAGTTTAGGTCTCATGGCGCTATCTTTTGGAAGTCCTAATAACTTTAGATTTAATGCCATAAATTTGCATCTAGACATGGTAGGGGTTATGGATGAGCTTCTCCTCTAGAGTTATTTAACCCTTTCCTCAGCTAGGCAATGTGGAGACTTATCAACAAAATTCAACTAGGGAGTGAGCTGAATTCAGTCTAATTTTAATTCACACTTCTTCTGCTTATGGTATAGTTCACCAGGGCCTTCAATGAGAGCCTAGTGTGTTATCAGAGCCCCTTTCCCTTGTGGGACATGAAGTTTTTGTCTCCTTACAGAAAGAATGAAGAAAAATCTACTCTGCTTTTCTATTTTCTACCTAGCTATTTATCTCCCCCACATCCCAAATTTCAGAATTCAGCAAATGTCTTAATGAGGAAACTGACCATGAATCGGAGGTCTTGCAAATTTCCAATTTTGTTAATGCAATCCTGCAAGACTGCCAAATGCCCTGTTGACATCTAAGTCTGGTAGCAGCTGCTCTCTGCCTGGGCAAACTCCGTTTCTTGCTTACACCCCTAGTTTGCAAATACAACCAAAGTAAAACTACAAAATGTCAGCCCACTACTCCATGGCTCTCCCCTTTCCATATTCTTAATCCCACTGTTCTTCCTTGCTTCAGTAGCTGTCTACTCCTGTTAAACATATGATCATTTAATTAATCTATTTTTTCTAGCTGTTCTCAATGGGAGCTTTCTAGCTGTTCTCAATGGGAGCTTTGGTATGGCAACAACTATCCCATCTTCCTCTCATATGAAAGTCCATATAATGATGTTTTGATTGGATTAAGAGAGCTCTTTATTAAAATGTACAATTTTATTTGAAAATTTGACAGATAATGCCAGCCCACATGAAAATAAAATGTTGATGTAGAATGTACAGTGACAGCAAAGTATTTTCTTTTTTTAACCAAAAATAATTCAAAATTGAAGGAACATTAAAAATGAGTATGATGAAGCCAAAATCTCAATTTTAAAATTCTATCTTTATCACTCACCTATACAATAGTAGCAAAAGCATTTGTAGAGGTAAATGATTATTTGGTGGGAAGACTATCTTCTGAATATATGTCAGCAATTCAGCTTTTCTGGGTATTTATTAAACTGTAGGTTGAGGTGAACTGGGCACTCTTAAGTAATAATTGGGTACAGAAACATTTTTCAGAATGGGATATATATTCAGAAGTCTTGATGGAAGACTATTAACCTATTATTTTATCTTATTTTATTTTAAGGATTTTATTTATTTATTCGACAGAGAGAGATCACAAGTAGACGGAGAGGCAGGCAGAGAGAGAGAGAGAGAGAGGGAAGCAGGCTCCCTGTTGAGCAGAGAGCCCGATGCGGGCCTCGATCCCAGGACCCTGAGATCATGACCTGAGCCGAAGGCAGCGGCTTAACCCACTGAGCCACCCAGGCGCCCATAACCTATTATTTTAAAAAAACACATCAGCCATGGCTCAACGTAATTCAAGTACAGGTGGAGCTTTGCATCTTAATTTTTTCCAATATTATTGTAAGGTCCTTATTAAATTTTATATTATGATCTTAGTTAAACTAAATTTGAATAGATTACATACAACTTCAATGGCAAAAATTCTAAGATCTAAATCATGTGGTAAGAAATCTAGTTAATGACATGATGGTGGTATCTGGCAGTTGATTCAAATTTGTTAGGATACCATGTTAGTCCTGATAAATAAACAGGCAAAATGTTACATATTTATTTTCCTAAAAATCTTAGGCAGAATATGAAGGGTACAAACTGGACATTGAAGATATAGTGAATAATTCAAATGTAACTGCTGAAGCCAATGGATCCTAAGCTAGATCCAAAGTTTAATTAGTGATCAACTTTTTCTCAGACTCCATGATCCAATAAACTCCTCTCCTTTCACACAATTGAATTTTCTTTGAGTTTCTGTCACATAAGACAAGCAAGCTAAACCAGAGGTGATACAAGAAAAATCAGGATCAAATAACCAAAGAAGAAAAAGAGACTAGAGACCAATTACAAAGAATCAGGCAAAGACTGTGAGGACTTCCAGAATCCTGAAGGCCTTGGACCACAGGGTGATGAACTCGGATTGCCTGTGATTGAAAGACAGGGTGAGACCTGTTGAGGTATGGATTCAGGAACTGCTGACCTCCAACCTTCTTTCATTCAAAGGACCTCTCCCCTTCCAGAATTGGGAATCCCCCCTGACCCTGACAAGAATTTATTCAGATGGCATTTTGTCTAGATAGTAATTCAGTTTTGGTTAGCATTTGCTGAATCTGGTAATCTTCCTAACCTTAGCTTGATCACTGGCAGAAAAGAAATGGGGATAGACATGGTGAGAATCAGCATTTTGTTGAAAACATTTTGGTGACCTTAAAGACCACAAAATCATTGGTTCTACTGTTTTCATTTCCTTTCCCAAATATTATTTTGTGATTGTTACATAGAAGACCCAAAGCAAGATACACAAAGATTTTAAAGAGAGAATCATTTTCATTGATTTATTAAGATTATTCAAATTCAAGCTTAAAAAATTTTTTTTCTAGAAAGTTAATTGATTTAATGTCCCCAAATCCTAGAATTGGTAATGAAAATATAGGCTTGGCAGTCCCATATCAAAATGGACCTTTAAAAACTATTTTCCCATGAAATGGTCACCAAATATTTGACCTTTTTTTTGCTGCATTAAGAAATCTATATTAAGCCATTATTTCTTTGTACTGAAGCTTCTCCCAAAAGTGCACAGAATAAACAAAGGAGGAGATATATTATAGTGTAAAGATTACTGTGTTCTACTTTTGATCTGCCAGGGATTAGATCGCTCGCCTCCGACAAATTATGTAATCTCTCCAAGTCTTAGTATCCTCTTCTAAATAATGCAAAATTTGATACCTGCTCCAGAGTTATTTTAGAGATTACTTGAGTTAACAAGTCTAAGGTGTTAACACAAGACTATAGGTAACATGTGCGCAATTACACTGTCCCCCTCCCTTTTTTCCAAAAACACACTGAGATAGCTTTGTGGCATGACATAGATGCAAGAAAGTTTCCACTAAAAATGTGTTTTGTTGCTCTTTAGGTATAAAAATTCATATATTTGTCAAATTTTGACATATCATCTAGCAACACAACAATTATGAGGAAGAGAAGAGAAGATTTGGGAAATAAGACAATTTTCAAAAATAATCCACCCATCAGGAGGTCTACAGGTCCTACATAAATGCCATCTGCCATTCATATCTATGACTTTCTAAGTTATAACACTAATAGTTAAATGTGTATTATGTGTCAAGCACTATACTACAACCTTTAGTTAAATTAGCTCATTTAATACTTAATGCTATGAAGAAGGTACTATTAACTAGTCACATATTACAAATGAAGAAACTGAGCTTCAGAAATGGTAAATAATTTCCCAACATCACATAACCACTAAGTAGCATAGCCTGGGTTCAAATCCAGGAAGTCTGTCTTCATGGTCTAGTGTTCTGCCCATAGACAGGAAATCCTGGATCTTCTCAAATGCCATCCCCAAAGCACTGGTGGACACCCATACCTTTATTCCTATTTGTTAGCTGCATGAGCCATGTATGTGGTGGCATTACGTCCTCAAATCCTCTCCTAAAAGAAGATTTCAGGGGATATCAGCAAGGAAAATGAGAGCCTGAAAGGAGAAAAAGCAGGTACAAAACAAAGGTGAAAAGGACAAAAAATGCAGGGTCTGCTTCCTCCAGCATCATGACTCATAAGTGGAAGAGATAATCCTGAGGTCCAGAGAGGTTAAGAATATCACCCAAAGTCATGCCTCGTCAGAAATAACATCTGTGAGTCTGGTATATTCCATTTGGAAGTCATCAAGTAGACAAATCCATATAGTTTAGAGGAGAAGATGAATCCTGAGCATAGCAGAATGCCTACCTTTCTAAGAATGAAGACCATCTCAGTATATTAATGGACTGTGTTTACTTCAATGATAGAAGAAAAATGTCTAACAAGTCCCAGTAACTTTCATGTTGGATAAAAGCCAGCTGAAGGAAATCATAGGTTTTAACCACAAGAAGTAAGATTTAAACGCAGTTTCAGACCTGTTAGTTTCAGACCTGAGTAAAGGAAGGACTGGTGTAGGGCACCTTTAACGATGTTCTTAGACTCTCCTTGCTGAGAGCTATGGAAGTGGGGAGGGCTTATGATAGAAACTGATTAACTGAGCATAGCAATAGCCTATTAGGCCTATAGAATAAATAATGCTTTTTAAACCTGTGGAGTATAAGTAAACCTGGGAAAATCTGAATAAGATCAGGGGATCAATGTCAATATCCTGGGGTGATATTATACTAGAAATTTAGAAGATGTTTACCAATAGAGGAAACAGGGTAAAGGGTGCACAGGATATCTCTGCATTATTTCTTCTAATTGTATGTTAACCTACAAATATTTCCAAGTACAATGTTTATAAGAAAAGTACATGTTCCTGAATTGAAGTGTAAGATGCAAATACTCAGCACAGTAATAAATACTAGTGGAATGAATAAGTGAATGAACAATCGTCAGGTTATTCTGTGTTAAACTTTAAGGCCACCCTGTAAAAACTTGTTTCTCCTCATCTTCCCTTTAGCATCGTTCCTGGACTACAGGAATAGCTCTCAAATTGGTCACATTATTTGCAAGTTTTGCTTTTTACACGGCTACCAGATTTCTCATTGTAAAACACAATTTTGATGACTCTTCCTATCTCTAAAAGCACCGATAATTCTTCATTGTCTACAGAACAAAATTAACTTAGCATTCAGACTTTCTATCTTTCTAGGCCCCTATCCAAATACTTTTTTTATGATTATCTATTCCAGACAAGTAGATCAACTTCCTGTTGCTAGTGTATGCCCTAAGCTCCTTTGCTTCTGTAAGCTTTCCATTCTAACACACCCCCAATTCTCTACCGACTCTTCTAAGTGATCTCAGGAAAGCCCCTTGTGATCCCAATCTTTGTTTATTCACCGGAAAAATGGGTATAATTACAATTACTTCTAGAGCTTCACGAGAATGAGATAATACATTCAAATTTCCTAACACAATGCCTGGTACCTAATATGATTTTGGGAAATAGTTATTTTCTTACTACCTTTGTTTTGTAATGAAACGGATCACTACCCTTTTCTGCCCAGTAGGGTCCTTTTCTCAGTGTATTTTATACCTCCCATCTTCCAATAACTTTTCTAAATCTCTTTTATCTTTTTAAATCATCTATTTAGAAAAAAAATATTTTTAGAGAAAGAATTTTCTTTGAAGCATTTTGACATCATCTTCTTCTATAGTAAAACTTTGTACAGCTCAGCCTCACACCCACACAATGACAATCCATAAAGTGGAAAGTGCCACCACCCCTCTTGAATGGGAATCTGATGGGAACAGAAACTGCATATTGGTGTGTTTTCTCAAGCAGATTGTGGTTGCTGAATGAATAGCACTAAACAAACATGGAGAGAGCTACTCAGCTTTCTAAAATTATCATGTGGCCTGCTTTGGGGCTCTTTCAAGAGATAATAAAGTGATATGACCTGCATAGACCCAAAGAACAGTTCAAACTTAAATGGTGCCTGAATGAATGAAGGAATTGAGATCTCCTAATGTAAGAGCTATAAATCTAGATAAGTAAAATAACATTTGGTGGTCCTCATATGAAAACAGGCCTAAGACAGACTGTCGTCCTCTCTGTTTCCCTTTCCAGATCATCATGCTCACGTACTTTCTCCTCTCCTGTGTGAGGTGGAAGAAGGATGTTACTACTGTGAGCTCCCAACCTAGACATCCCATGGCTTCTGGGAGGCCAGAGTGAAGAGGAGTATAAAAGGAACAGAGAAACAAAAAATGACTTCAGAGGTGTTTATGTTACTTTTTAAAGAGTCGTTTACGATGTCTTGTAACCCAGGGATGGAGAGATGGACTGTGCTTCTGGGAGGAACACTCTACAGTAAAAAGGTTTTGACCAGGGGTTGAGAGGCCTGGATTCTACCACTGGCTTTGCCATTTCCTGATTCCATAGCTCTAGGCATTTCACATCTCCTCTCTGGGTCTCAGTTCCTTCCCTCACAGAGTCAGGAAATGGGACCAGCTTACCTCTAAGGCTTTCCAACATTAACATGCTCTGCCTCAAAATTTGGGCCCTTGATTTTTTTTGTCTACCTTACCTGAAAGGTCGATTCTAGTTCATGTGAGAGAAAAATAAGGAATTCTTCATAATCTTAGTTACAGCTGTATTAGTTGGAAACTGAACCAAAAAGAGGATGAATAAGGCAAAAAGGAGATATATAATAGTGTGGAGCCAGCATGGAGTGGCACAAAATGGAGTACAATCACTTGTAAGTATTAGACCCTGGGAATATGTGCTTCTCTCTCAAAGAGTTGGAGGGCTTCTCGGACAGCAGGATGAGACAAACAGAGATACCTGGCTTATGGGGTTGGAAGAGGAGACAGATTCTCCTCCCAAAGCATTAGAATGTGAATACGATGAAAAATGGCCTCGAGGCTAGGGAGCTGAATGAAGCAAAGTGAAACTGTGATCAAAGTGGATCTCCGTGATTTTTCCCTCCCTGTGATGTCTAGGAAGAGGTTGACTCCATAGATCGCTCATTTACTTGGTCACACTTTGAGAGTGCAAAGTTTTCTCCATCAAGGCATTTGGAAAAAGAAGATAAGTCATGATGTTTGATTCCTTCATGATCTTCTGTGTAGCACTTGCTCAGAAATAACAAAGTCCCCCTCCTTTCAAAGAACTTAATTTTGTTGTCAGTTTTCTTTTTCTTTCTTTCTTTCTTTCTTTCTTTCTTTCTTTCTTTCTTTCTTTCTTTCTTTCTTTCAAAACATCTTGGTGAGAACTGTGGGGAAAAGATTATCCAAAGGAACAGTGGATGGCAGTATTGGTTTGTATCTCTAAAGCAGAAAGCAATGAAAAGTACTATTTATTTTAAAAGAAGAAAAGGAGCATATACTCAGTCTATTGAACAAGCCTCCCATGGGCGTGGGTCTAAAACCATGAAAAGTTTGTGTTTGCAGTTTCAAAACCTGATTAAGCAACTATATCAGATGATTTGAGAGAACTGCATGGAAGAAATGTGGATGGGAAAAATGATGGCCCAGAAAGAAAAAATGGCCTGTTTTAACTCAAAATTTTACATAGGCATCCTCAGAGTAATTAAACAGTAGTTAATATCTAGAACCAGTCAGTCAATAGCCTATGGCCAAGAAACACAAGGGGCATTCTACAGCACAATAGCAATCATATGCTGTATGCAGGGATAGAAGAATTTAGATTACAAGAGTGAGAGGTCGGGATGAGAAGGAGAGTAGGATGGAGTACAGACAGGCAGCTTATTGGGAATTTCATTTTTAGTGAGGTATACACATGTTTCAGTATTTATATAGCACCCGTTGCCATAGGAATGCAGATTATTCTTTTTTGCCTAACTCTTCTCCTTTTTGAGTGCCTCACATGTACCTTTGCGCACTGCTTTGAACACTGATTTGTTCATGCATATATTCCATCATTCATTAACAAATATCTTTTTTAAATTTTTTAAATTTTTTATTAACATATATTATTTGCCCCAGGGGTACAGGTCTGTGAATTGCCAGGTTTACACACTTCACAGCACTCACCATAGCACATACCTTCTCCAATGTTCATAACACAACCATCCTCTCCCTACCCCTCTCCCCCCAGCCACCCTCAGTTTGTTTTGTGAGATTAAACGTCTCCTATGGTTTGTCTCTCTCCCAATCCCATCTTGTTTCATTTTTTCCTTCCCTACCCCCCAAAACCCCACTTTGCCTCTCAACTTCCTCATATCAGGGAGATCATATGATAATTGTCTTTCTCTGATATTAACAAATATCTTTGAGCATATATGAAATACAGGTACGGATGCCCTAGGAGGGGAAACAAACATGTAAACAGAAAAATGCCAAGCAATTTGGTAATAGCTAAGTGATTTACTGAATTATTGTCTCAGATGGGTGGATGGTGAAATGATATACTTTTCTTCCATAAGCCCATTGCCCCTTGCTCTGTGTCAAACCTCCCTATCTTGTGGATATATACTAAATCATGTCTTGGGAAGATCTCAAAATCTCTCAAGTGCTTCTAGTTATTAAAGTCACAATTTTTTCATTTTTAATTGTTACCCACTTTAAAACTTATTTTTCTATCACATTTATTTATTTCTTAAGATTACTTATTTATTTATTTAGAGAAAGAGAGAGAGTGAGCAGGGTAGGGATGGGAGAGGGATAAGGAGAGAGAAAACCTCAAGCAGACTCTGTGCTAAGTGTGGAGCCTGACCCAGGGATCCAACAAATGACCCTGAGATCATAACCAGAACTGAAATCAAGAGTCTGACACACAGCCAACTGAGCCTTCCATCACATTTAAGAACAGTCATTTACCCAGTTTAGGGCAGTTTTGTGGCTGCAGGGACCTAAAGAAGGAAAGAGAAAGTCCTTCATTTTCTTCCCTCTCCCTGATCTTATTGTAGGGGCTGTAGGATGTCTGTCATCTGCTCTGGGACATATCCTGCACCCTCCATTTTCCAGGCCTGTTCTACAGCCATCTGTCTGGGTTGCCTATCTCTGTTCTTCTAGCTGTTGTGAATCTCTATGTGCAGGCATCATCCTCTTCCAAATCTTCCAGCTCCTGCTCCCATCATAATACCACACAACCTCTTTTTGAGTCCTCTGTCCAGCTTCCAGTCCTTTGCAATGCCCAGCGACCCATAAGGAACACATACACTGTTGTGTCTGACAGAGGCTGTCTTGCTCTGTGCCCCTGCTCTGTCATCTCTCCCTACTTACTTTTGTCCTGCCCATGTAGATGCAGGGCAAATGACCAAGTCAGCTGCCAGCCAAATGACTAACTGAGAAGCAAGATTCCAATCTCCCTTTTTGCAAGCATCCTCGATCTTTGGGAACCCTTCACATAGTTTTACTTTATAAAGACTGTTTCTCTGGAAGTGATGATAGGATCTAAAATGGAATGAGATGTATAAAGTGAGACTATGACAATGAGAATGGTGACCTACTGGATGAGGAACAAGAAAGATGCCTCCAATGTTTCTAGCAGTGAAGATGTAGTGGGTAATGACCTCATTCTCAAGAGAGGGAAGAGGGCACAGGAACGTGTTAGGATGGAAAGGTAAGACATTTAGCTTTCGGCATTAGATGATGGATATCCAGACAGAAATGAACTAAGTCAAATGTTGATTAGAACTAAAAAATAAATATAAGTTACAACATAACTTAGAAGAGATTCCAGACCTGAATGGAGATCCTAAGCTTTGATAAATATGCCATGAGGAAAATGCAAAAAGAATAAAGTGGGTAGTATACTGGTTTCTGAAAGATACTCTAGGGATATCCATGGACTAAATGAAACATGGAAACTGGCAAACAAGATCAGACTCAAAAGTAAGGTATTCCAAATGGGGAGAGATCAGGAAACAAGTTTTTTTAAAGTGTTTTCATTTCAGCAGTCCAAAAACAATAGGAGAAAAGGGTGGTTCAAATAATAAAAGAAATAAGAGAAGAAACTATTCATTCCAAAATGGCTCATCTTTGGACTTTTTAAAAAGATTTTTATTTTTTTAAGTAATCTTGACACCCAATGTGGGGGTCAAATTCACAACTCCCAGATCAAGAGTCATATTCACCAACTGAGCCAGCCAGATATCACAAGACTTTTTTTTTTTTTTTAAATCAACAAACACAAGATTGGGCAATCAAAACAAAAACAAACAGTAAAGATACTCTTAAAAAATACCTTCAAATAACAATGAGCAAAGAAATTCTTGGGAGAATATACAACTTACAGATCACTGGCAGTCAAAAAAAAAAAAAACAAAAACTTGAAGATATTTTACAAATCTAATTGGACAGATGCGAAGCTACAACCCCAGGCAGGGTACACAAGTTGCATAACCCGTGAGTCCAGGGCTAGCTCTTTTCCATTAACCATCAGCATTATCTTTACTAACCAATTAAAGTATCATTAAAGATCCCTCTTGAACACCTATGAGGCATCTTTGAGAAGAAGCAGTGCAATAGCTTCCTTTTTTTAAGACTTTTTTTTTAAAAAGAGTAGTGTAAGTTTACAACAAAATTAAGAGGGAGGAACAGAACCTTCTGCCCTCACACATGCATAGCCTCCCCCTTAGCATCATCCACTTACCAGAATGGTACAGTTTTTTTTTGTTTTGTTTTATCAAAGATGAGCCTACACTGACATATCACAATCACCCAAAATCCATAGTTTACCCTAGAGTTGATTCTTGGTATTATACATTCCATCGCTTTGAACAAAGGTATAATGATACATATCCATCATTATGAGGTCATAATGAATGCATTTCACTCCCACAAAAATCCGCTGTGCTCCACCTGTTCATTTCTCCCCTACCACCAGCACCTCTGGCAACCATTGATCTTTTTTTATGATTTATTTGTTTATTTTAGAGAGAGAGCAGGGAGAGGAGCAGTGGGAGAAAGAGAATTTCCAGGAGACTCCCCGCTAAGCTTGGAACCCACATGGGATTTCACTGATTGGCTGGAAGAAGAAATATCTGAACTCATAATCCTGAGATCATGACCTAAACTGGAATCTAGAGTCAGCGGATTAACTGACTGAGTCACTCAGACACCCCACCACTGATTTTATTGTCTCCATGGTTTTGTCTTTTCCAGAATGTCATAGGAATGGAGTCATATAGTATGTAGCATTTTCAGATTGGCTTCTTTCACTTAGTAACATGCACTTAATGTTTCCAGTGGCTGGCTTTTTAAAGAAAGAGTGAGTCAGTCCAGTGAGTCTTCCCAACCACGCCCATCCTGGATTCTCCATGACATTAGAAATTCCTGAAAAATGTCACCAATCTACTGACCTGACTGAATGGAAAACTTTGTCCAAGACCACAGTATTCAGCAAGTCCACACAGTCATTTTTTTAAAACTATTTGTACATTTTGACTAGTTTCTATTCCTGTTATTTAGTTAAAATTATATTTCTGAGAAAAATGGAGAATATAACCACAGCAGAAGTGGTCATGATTTTCCTTGTCTATACTGGTATCATTTAATAGAGGAAACAGCTCTCCATAATTCTTGATGAGATTATGCCATGGAAAGGAAACCGTAGCCATTGCCCAGACCCTTAAGATTCCCATTGATTCTTTCAACAATTTTCTGTATTTAAATATCAACTAAAAGACCAAAATACTTAAGAATGCTTCAAGTGGCTGCTTCCCATGATTTTTGTATGTCTAGCAATTCAGTTCTACAACATGAATAGCTGGCAGCAGCCGTGTTGTATACTAAATGTCTCATTACAAAATGCTAGAAAACTAGAGAATTACTGACAATTAAGTGTTGGTACACACAAGTGGCCAAAATGGCAATTGACGAAAGAACGATAATTGCTCAAGATGATAGAATTGATGCATATAATTGGATTTGGTCATTTTACTTTTATCATGCATTTGAATTACCTCGAATGGATGAAGGCAGTTGCCATATGAACAGGCATCATTTTGTACACAGCTTTCCTTTCCACATCACTGCCCCACAACCTTCAGCCTCAATGTCGCCGTTTTATTTTCTATTTTGACTCTTCGGTCAGTGTTTTTTTTTTTCCTTTGTGCATCCTGGGACAGCACTGACAAAAGAGTAAATTTCCCAATGCAATAGAGTTTATCAATACTTGAATTAATATCCACAGAATGGAACAATGGTGATTGGCATCTAATTGCTGACCAATGGCAAAACCAAATTTCAGAGTGTGGTGTGAGGACCACAAGTTGGATTAACATGTGTATGTTTATTCCTTTATGAGTGTCCTCCATTAACTGTTGCTTCATTTATTCCCACAGAAAGCATCATTGTTCCTAGCATTCACTTCCATGAGCAGACCTATGGTTTTCAAGAAGAAACAAATGACTACTCATGTGGCAAATCTAAGGCGTGCCCCAGACAGCATACTATGGACATACAACAAAACAAAAATTAGAGAAAGCCCAAGCTATCAGGACAAGATAATGATTGGTCTTTCAAAATAGTTGAACCTCATAGGTTTTTCCCTGCTGCTATTTTCTACCAAGACAAAAATATTTCTGTGTTAACACCGTTGGGGAACTGAAGAATCTTTAGTCAATTTGCATACCTGGTTTCATGTAGTTAGATCATTTCTATCACATTTCTGACAATTACAAGTATTTTCCAGCCATAGATGATTTTGAACATTTGGAAGACAACTGACATTTGGATGGGTTAGCTGAATTTTTCAGACTCTACCTCTAAGAACCTTGGAATGATCTATGCAAATAACATCTGGTTTAAAAGTGTCTTCTGCATACCTGAAACCTTGAAATCTTTTTATCTGTAAGATCTTATTAAAATTTGAACATTGCTTGAATGGATAAAATCTTCCCTTAAAATCCAACTGCAAAAAAAAAAAAAAAAAAATCCAAGTGCAAAGATAAGTTTGGAGAAGATGCAGCTGAGGAGGAGGAAAGAATGAAAGATATAGGATGGAATGGGAGATTGTTGGTTTGAGCTTTGGGATTATGTAAGTGGACCACAGAGACTCTTGTCCTCCACAAACACTGATTTCTGTGTTCTAAGTCCTCATTCCTAAATGAAGGACACATCCTCCTCCAAACTGCTCCATCCTCATGGTTCCTCATAAGAAAACTGACCTGTTCTCAATCACTTTATCCCAACAGCACCAACATTCTTTTGCCCTGGAAATAAAAGAAAATCAACTTTGAGGTCAAATGCTTTTGCCAGTTCATCTCAAGATCCTATGATTCCATGACCACAAGAGAATGATATTGTAAGTCATTTATGATTTTTATTTTAAGGTTTATATCCAAAGATGGTGTTATGCTTCTATTTTTCTCTTACGTGTATATTTTTGCTATGTTCACTTTTTATATTTTAAATATAGTTGAAATACTAAAATTTCAAAAGACAGCTCAGAGGAACAAAGATGAACAATATAAAATTCTCATTCTATTACCAAGAGAAGTTACACAGATACAGGGAATAGAGATCACTTGAGATTTATCCTGAAAAATTCAAAGTATATGGATATTCAAAAGGAAGAGATGCAACAAATTGTTAATTATGAAAAGTTTTGGTACGTGATTTTCCTGGGCATCACTAGTTGGGCTACATTAATAGAGATTCAGTGTTTATAACCTAGAAAAGCCTCCTTCTTTGCATCATTTAAAGAACATAATTAGAACACTAACACAGATTTACCAAAACAAACAAAAAAAGTTAAAAATGAGAAAAATTAAATACCTTTGATTAGAGGAATTGAACCATAATGAAAACACAAAGAACTAAATGTAGCTTGAGTGTATGGAAACTGAGGGAGGGTATGACTAGTCAACTTGTTTTGGAAGGGAACACACAAGAAATGGAACTGGACGAAATCGAGCAAGGAAATACTTGGGCTGTATATTAAGAAATATTTTTTAACACAGATGTTGGTTGGACTCTTTCAAGGGAAAGGGTAAAACCCTTTCTCGTTCTTCTTTTAAACTTGTTTCGATCAAGCTTTCCCTCTAGGAGTGTAAGACTGTTGGATGGATTCTAATAAATTGTTTGACTCCTGATTTCTGTGAACCAAAAAGTTTAGGGTATCTGGCTATTGATTCTAAAATAAATTCTTCCCATAAATGAAACAAGGTGGGATTGGGAGGGAGGACAAACCATAAGTGACTCTTAATCTCTCAAAACAAACTGAGGGTTGCTGGGGGGAGGGGGTTGGAAGAAGGGTGGTGGGGTTATGGATATTGAGGAGGGTATGTGCTATGGTGAGTGCTGTAAAGTTTGTAAACCTGGCGATTCACAGACCTGTACCCCTGGGGATAAAAATATATGTTTATAAAAAATAAATAAATAAATAAATAATAAAAATAAAAAATAAAAATAAATAAATAAATAAATAAATTCTTCCCCCTCAAATGCATTAACTCTTTTTTCTTTTCTCCCAACCCTCTGATCGACTTTTACAGGAAATATAAATGACATGTAGTACCATTTCATTATTTTCCAAAGTAAAATGAACTAATAAAATAAAAGTATTCCAAAGCAGTCCATTTTGGGTTTGGAACATTCATGGAATGGAAATTTACATCCAATAAGTAAGAACTAGCCATTTGACTCTAGTTAGGAAAAGGTTTACCATGAATGTTGAAATTCTGAAGTAATGCAGATTTAGTTCTAGTTATAAAATGATCTATTAAAACAATCCCTTAAAGTGACCACCATCCAAAAACTATTATATAAAATTTGTGGTGTGGCCTAAAATTTAATTCACATACTTAATAAAAGCATGTTATTTATAGAATTATATTTATAACTAATAGAAGCATAATTTTTAAAATACATTTATCTTCCCTGTAAGCACTATATATTCTTTGCATAACAATAATTTCCACATTTGACAAGCTAAGATGTTATCAATGTACTAGTTGCAAAAACAGAATTTATTTTCTTTATGCTTAATAAAATGGCATACGCTTTTCTATATGAACAGTAAGAAACTTTCAGGGACCCCAAAAATTTTTATTGGCTTTGGAGCAGATTACAAATTTTGTATGTTGAAATAAAAATAGCAAGTACTATTCCCACATTTGCCCATCAACCCTAAATGTCAGTGCTATGGTGTGTGAGAAAGGAGATGCCTCAAATGAATGAGAAGGGGTTACCTTATCTCCTCCCAGGTAAGACGTGTGACTTTGATGGGGTCAGGATTACCAAAAATGACTTAAGACCCCAAGTGAAAGATCACATCTTTATAACCAAATAATCATTGACTGATGTTTAACATCCATTTGTGTTGTTGCACGGGAAATTGTCTGGAATCCACTGTCCATCTCTTCTCGTTGACCGGCCTGAACCAAGAACATTTGATCATTCTAGGCAAAGAGCAGGCTTATTGACATAAAATGTTTTTTATAGAGCTGAGCACAATGATGCTATTTGCCTCCACCTTAAAATGAAATGCTCAGTAATCTAGGGGGCTTCTAATCTGTTTACCAGCTGTACTGATGAGCTGGATTTATTTAACTGTTATCACCAACCCGACCTATGTTACAGTGACAATAATGTTTCAATGAACAAAAGTAGCATCCTTCTCAGGCTTTTCTTTTCTATGAAAGAGAAATTTATGTTCAAAGATTCCACTTTTCCCTACTCTTTAATGTAAATATGTCAGAGATATATTAAAATGGCATTTGATATAGACTACTATTTTAAAACAAAGTTGTCATTTGACTCCCGGTGAATTGCTCGTAAATTCAGGGCTGAATAAAGAGATCAGATTACATTAAATGCATTTTGGTATCTATAACTTTCTGCAATGAATTAAAACTGGCTGATCGTGTCTCCAGTGCATTTCATTTTCTGTTGATTCATGTACTGTAATATAACCTTCAAAATTCCCTTATGCCAACAAACTCACTCAGATATGCTGAGTGCAGGAGGAGATTAAGTGGCTATAAGATTGAAAACTGTATGAAGGCATCAGATAATGCAGGAGAGGTATAATGAAAGTGTAAACAAAGCCAGTAAATGTAGAAATTACTGTTCATATACTCCACTGTTGAATTCAATGGAGAGTTTAGCTCCCTGCCAAATATATATTAATACCAAACAAATTGGCAAGATCAATACACCAAGACTGTTTCATTCTTATTAAAGTATTTTTCTCTTTGAGAGGAAGCATAAGTAAGGCACGCCATTCTCCTTTGGAAAATGTAATATTTCCCCAACAGGAGTTTAACATTCAGGTAGACTCAAACTCCCAGCTCTGAGAAACCCACATCAGATGATTTCCCTCCACTCTTTAAAATTGAACTTCCTTACAGAAATAACCTTTCCTATTTTCCTGGGCAGTAGCTTTTTGTTTCTGCATTGTGGAAGCCAATCCCTCCTTTAAAGGCTCTTTAAGCTGGGGTTGGGAGTGGGTGTGGGGGGACATTATTACCGAAGCTAGGAGCCCTCTATTGTTTCAGTAGTAGCTAGAGCTATGGATGAATGCTTTCACAGAAGTTAAAGAGATAATGAGTCCTTTAATGATACAAAATCAGAGCCCTTGTGTGCCTAGTGAAGCCTGACATAAGCTCCAGCTTGCAGCTAGCAAGAAAAGTCATCGGCTATCTGTTTTATAGGCTAAAAATACCCAAAGTCCCCTCTTGGAAACTGTGTAGCCCTTAAGATAGGATCACCGGTATCTGTTAGGTTAAACTGTTCTGAGATGCAAAACAAAATCGGACAAAAGGCCTATAATCTATCCTCCCCTCTACATCCTTTTTTTTCTTTTTAAGATTTTTATTTATTTATTTGACAGACAGAGATCACAAGTAGGCAGAGAGGCAGGCAAGAGGGGGGGGAGGCAGGATCCCTGCTGAGCAGAGAGCCTGATCAGGACTTGATCCCAGGACCCTGGGATCATGACTGATCCCAAGGCAGAGGCTTTTAACCCTCTGAGCCACCCAGGTACCCTTCCTCTACATCTCATTAAAGCTTATGGTAACACATCTCGCATCTTCAAAGCAGCTTCTTCTATTTTATTCCAGACTTTTTCAAGAGCAATTTCCTTTTATGTGTATATTTATTTTTCTTCCTCTCCACCAAAACTATAAACAAGAAACTCCAGAGTCACCTGCCTGGGCACAACCTCTGCTATGCTCAACTGAGAGAGATTTTTGTCCACCAAGTATTAGGAAACTGCTTTGAATTTCAGCTGTATAAATGTGTTAAGTACCAACAAAAACTTCTGGAGAGCAGGGGGAGAAAAGACTCCTTCATGAACACAAGCCAGGCTCCTTGATGTTAAATCAGATTTGCTTCTGAAAGGATTGGCATGTCTGATATGATTAGGAAGCTTCAGTTGTGCTGATTATAAATTAAAATTAAGAAAAACAGATTGATCTGGAAAATAAGAAACATAAGGGCACATTGCTACACTCTACTCTCTGCAATGATGCTTTAAAAGTGATGGATATGGGAATTATTTATTGTAGGAATCCTAACTAGGTTATTGCATAAAGATTTGCATGCTATCATCCTTGTATTAAGGTGCCAAAGTCAGTTACAGAAATGAAGAAAGAAAAACATCAACATAACTTGACTTCATATTATTCAGCATGCATTCTTCTTTCATTTTCAAAAAACGTCCCTGAGTGTGAGTGAACTGGGGAGTTGGGGGAAGGTGGGATTCAGTAGGCAGATAGCCCATAATCCACTGAAAACAACTAAATTATTCTGCTGGGGGTTTTTTTGTTTGTTTTGTTTTGTTTTTGTTTGTTGTTTGTTTGTTTTTAGGAGAGAAACTTAGTTAATTTTTCCTCCTTTCTCATTCATTTCCCTCCCATTCTCATTTCAAGCCATTCATGTCCTCTTCCACACTGGTACCAGGGAAAAATAGTCATTCAAGTTGCAAATAGAGAGGGATTTTTTAAAAAGTTAAAAGAGAGGAAAGCAGGGAGAAAGGCAGAATTTATTTTCTTACCCCAAATTACTATTTTGAACCATGTTCTTACTGGCACAAAGAAGCAATAATTGTTGATCACGTGGGCATAATTTTAACAACTGATTAATTTAAAATTTTTTAGACTTTATTTATATATGTGAGTGAGAGGGGCAGAGGGAGGAAGGCAGACTGCCCACTGAGCAGGGAGCCCAGACTAGAGGTTCAATACCAGGACCCTGAGATCATGACCTGAGCCCGACGCAGAGGCTTAACCAACTGAGCCACCCCAGGGCCCTAAGAACTGATTAATTTTAATTTATAATGGTGAGGTTTCTCATCTATTACCTGGCATTAATGTCTAAAGTACAACTCTCAACCAGTGAGTGTATTCTTAGAAAATCTTCTATGTTACCAAATAATTAACGGTTCCTCCCCACAGAAAACTCTTATTAAACAGGAGAACTCTCATAGTTATGCCCACGATACCAGCTCATAACCTTCCTGGGAATACAGAAAATACCAGGTGACTACGTAGAAATTCTAGGTCTAGAAAGAGCTATGACTTATTTCCCCCACTCTCTCCCTCAGATTTTCTCAAGGATATTGGAAAATAGATAATGGCTTGTGAACCACTGCCTTTTACCAGTAAGCAGGTGTATTAGAGATAGTTTCTTAAACTCAGTTCATGAATCAAGACCCACAGACAACCTCCCCTGAAAGAGGGACAACTCTGTTTTCTTCTGTAAAAGTCTTCTACCTCTATGGAACATAAAATATCTAAAACAATTTCTGAATTCTGAATGCAATACTTTGCAAAAGCATACAGGCCTATACAGATGGACAAGACTGCAGCACTGTTTTGCAAAACTATATATGGCTACTCTGTGAACAACCAAAATCTGGATGCAATCTATACCTAAAAACACTGTCCAGAAATAAAATCTTCAATCATAGGAATAATTTAATTGGTTCATTCAAGAATTATTATTATTAATTTGGGGGGGGGTCATTCACTGTTCTACGTGTTAGGGATGTAGCAGCAAATGAAGCAGACAAAGATCCCTCCCTTACATCCTTATATTCTAATCTCTAGACAAGGCGCTGGGAACATAGCAGTGAGTAAGATCAAAGAGTCCATGCTTTCGTGATGCTCAGTCTAATGGAGATGAGCATCAAAAAGCAAGCAAATACATACATTCACTTACATACATACATATGTAAAGCAGAGAGAGAATGTAAATATGGGAAACAATGGCACAGAATATGTGATAGAGACATAGAAGAAGCTGATGTGGAAAATCTAGATTAGATGGAAACGCAAATCTTTTTTGGAGGTTAGAATGATAAGACTTCGAATCTTTTTGAGACTTTTCTCATACACTTATAACCAACTTTTCAAAGGAAATACCATTCAATGCAATTCTATCTCATTATATTTCCAAAGTAAACTGAATCAAATAAGAATACTTTCAAAGAGGATGGATATATTTTCTGAGAATATCTGTAAGGAGCTTTCTTTTTGATAACACACCAACAAAGTAGAGGGCTTAAGATGATTCTCCAGATGATTCCAGAAATAACTACTGTTTGATGGGGAAACAGGATTAAAATCTTGGGATGAAAGAATCAGCTTATTGGTCTATATTAATCACATACTTTACATAGATCTCTCAACTACTGATTTCATGCTAGTTATACATGTGCGAGTACTTATGAAATAATTTTATAAGCTCGGAAGCCATGTCAACGGTGCTATTTCTAGTGTTCTGATTACCTTTTCTTATCTATAATATTAAATGTTAATAGTAGCTTGGAAACAAACTAGTTAAAGCCTGTTATAAATAAGATACAACAATCCACTTAAACCATTTAAAAGGTACCACAAAATTTAAATATGGGAAGACAGTTGGTTTGGTCATTTTGCCACTTCTTTAAACACTAATTTTTTATAACATTTATGCCTTAAAGGTTTTGTTCTTTTTTTTTTCCTAGTCTAATTTTACAGGATCAAACTGCAGGCTTTCTAACATCTCTCTTGAAGAAAGGGCTGTGCATCAAATATATTCCACTGTTATTATATTTTCTTGACTTATTATATTTAAACAATAAAGACATATAAAACAAAAGAGAAGTTTTGTTGATCCATATCATTCCAACTATTAATGGCAAATAGAGTTATAATGAAACTTTATAAACGATTTGTATGTTACCATAATAACAGCAATAAAATTACTAAAGTTAATTAGCAAAACACTGAAATGCATAATGGGACATAATACTCTTTGTTTAGAATTAGACCATAACTTACAGCTTATATTCAAGAATTCCAAGTTTTGTTCAAGACTTTAATGCCTGTATAACACACAGTGAAGAAAAATGAGTTGGTTTCATGGATCAATTGGAGAAATAACAAGCCAATGAAAGGTAAATAGTACCTTCCATCAAATTTCATACTAAAATTATTTGCCTTGCTTTCCAGTAATTGAATTTGATCATATCCAACCATTTTATTATTTTCAAGCTGTATAAATCCTACAATACCCCCATTTTCCTTCCTGTTTGATATTTTTTTTATTTTATTTTTTATAAACATATATTTTTATCCCCACGGGTACAAGTCTGTGAATCGCCAGGTTTACACACTTCACAGCACTCACCATAGCACATACCCTCCCCAATGACATAACCCCACCCCCCTCTCTCAACCCCCTCCCCCCATCAACCCTCAGTTTGTTTTGTGAGATTAAGAGTCACTTATGGTTTGTCTCCCTCCCAATCCATCTGGTTTCATGTACTCTTCTCCTACCCCCTTAACCCCCCATGTTGCGTCTCCTCTCCTCATATCAGGGAGATCATATGATAGTTGTCTTTCTCTGATTGACTTATTTCGCTAAGCATGATACCCTCTAGTTCCATCCATGTCATCGCAAATGGCAAGATTTCATTTCTTTTGATGGCTGCATAGTATTCCATTGTGTATATATACCACATCTTCTTTATCCATTCGTCTGTTGATGGACATCTAGGTTCTTTCCATAGTTTGGCTATTGTAGACATTGCTGCTATAAACATTCAGGTGCACGTGCCCCTTCGGATCACTGCGTTTGTATCTTTAGGGTAAATACCCAGCAGTGCAATTGCTGGGTCATAGGGTAGTTCTATTTCAACATTTTGAGGAACCTCCATGCTGTTTTCCAGAGTGGTTGCACCAGCTTGCATTCCCACCAACAGGTGTAGGAAGGTTCCCCTTTCTCCGCATCCTCGCCAGCATCTGTCATTTCCTCATTTGTTAATTTTAAGCCATTCTGACTGGTGTGAGGTGATATCTCATTGTGGTTTTGATTGTATTCCCTGAGCCGAGTGATGTGGAGCACTGTTTTCATGTGTCTGTTGGCCATCTGGATGTCTTCTTTGCAGAAATGTCTGTTCGTGTCCTCTGCCCATTTCTTGATTGGATTATTGTTCTTGGGTGTTGAGTTTGCTAAGTTCTTTATAGATTTTGGACACTAGCCCTTTATCTGATATGTCATTTGCAAATATCTTCTCCCATTCTGTCAGTTGTCTTTTGGTTTTGTTAACTGTTTCCTTCGCTGTGCAAAAGATTTTGATCTTGATAAAATCCCAATAGTTCATCTTTGCCCTTGCTTCACCTTGCCTTTGGCGATGTTCCTAGGAAGATATTGCTGCGGCTGAGGTCGAAGAGGTTGCTGTCTGTGTTCTCCTCAAGGATTTTGATGGATTCCTTTCTCACGTTGAGGTCCTTCATCCATTTGAGTCTATTTCGTGTGTGTGGTAAGGAAATGATCCAATTTCATTTTCTGCATGTGGCTGTCCCCTGTTTGATATTTAAAAGCTTACATAATGAGCTTTTAAAGCTTATTACTAAGTAATATTCTAAGAGTATTATTCTATCTCTCATAATCATTTGCTACATAAATGAATTTTTTCTGTCATCCAATGCTTTCATTTCATAGTATTAATAAATTGCCAGGTAGATAAAAAGAATGTGTGTGTGTGTGTGTGTGTAATCAGAATTTTGATTAATCAATATTCACAAATATTTTAGTAAGTAGCATTTAAATAAACTAGACAATATCATTCCCTTACTCTAAAATTTGTTGTTTCCTGGTTTATGTCAGGTGTTTTGTTCTGCTCTATGAAAAAGATAAAAATGACGTTCAGCTCTTATCTGGGAAGAGACTGTAATACATCGCAGCAGTAAGGATGAAATAGTAGTAGTAGCAGCTGTTACAAAGGCCTTGGAGTGTTTGATTTTGAGCTCCATTCTGATACCTATTATTTATGCAACTTCTCTTTTGCTCCTACGTGTGCCAATTTAAAGTTTGACCTAGAGATCCAGGTATAGTGGAAAAGCAAATGAAGTCAGGAGAATCATCATGGGTCAAGGGAATAGGGAAGAGCTGGGACACTGATGATTCTCAGCAATAAAGAGCGGGCTCAGTAAAAGAAAGAAGGATAAGTTGAAATTAACCAAAAAATAAAAATAAACATGTAGATTTTTTTTTTTACTTTACAGTCTTCACAAGTCCATATGTACATGTATGTGAATATAAGTATTTTTAAAACAAAAACTGAGAATATGTTATGAATTTATTCATTAAAGTTTCCTTTAAATGATTCTCCCCTTCAATATTTTTCTTTTCTCCCTTAAATCCTAATATACATTTCCTTTATCTCAAACTACAGATTTTGATTTTGATTTTGATTTTTGCTTTTGATTTTCAGAGATTATGTATACCATACTCTACTGGAGAAATAACACAAGACATAATTAGAGTTATGTACCATTCTTTAATGTTTCCTTGTTTGAATTGGTGCATTATTAGACATCTAGTACGCATTTTATAGCAGATCTCTACAGAACGAAACATTCTCTATAATGTAAATCTTTTCTGTAGACCTTTCCAAAGAATATCCATACTACAGTTGGACCAAAGACAAAATTCTGATAGACAATGCTATCCAGAAAACATCTACTCTTTAATAAGTGTAGGCATTTCCAATGAAAACATTGGCCATGCCAGAGAGCACTTAATAAGACCTAGTAAATTTATGTGAGAAGTAAATGCTCTAGTTTTCCATTTCAAGGACACGGGTTTACATGGAACAGGATATAAAGTTTTAGTCATCTTTGGATATATATTCTTCCTTAATATTTAAAATGAGTAAATAATTTCTATATTCTATATTTATCTATCCATTTATTATTCATTCATCCATTTGAGACAGAGAGGGTGTGAGGAGGAGGGGAGTAAAAGGGAGGAAGCAGAGGGAGGAGGGAGAGAGAGAATCTTAAACAGGCTCCAGGCCCAGCATGGAGCCCCACGTGGGGATTGATCTCATAACCACAAGATCATGATGTAAGCTGAAATCAAGAAAGAATCTGACACTTAATTGACTGAACCACCCAGGTGCCCCTCTATTTTCATTTTAAAAATACAAAACAAAGTTTCAACTTCTCCTAGTAAGCGTTCCTGGGAGTTTATTTTTGTAGTTTCTCATAACCACCTAAATGACTTTCTATTTGTTGTTTTTCTCATTCTTTTGGTTTATTGAACATCATTTATTCAGTTCTTTCCAAAATATCATAGTGATAATTGATTACACATGATGTAAAATAATAGTGCACAAATAAGTAACTATGTTATTTTAGGATTCTTTTAGTAGCAAGCAACAGAAACCCAACCAGAACTAGCTACAGTGAAATGGAGAAATATCCCCAAGGGGGAGGCAGGGAAATACCAGTAAGTACTCTGGTTCTATCTGTTACCTCTCCTTCTGTGTGTTAGTTTAATCTGTTTTGTGGCAACCTAACCATTTCACAAAGCCAAGGCCATATCATTATGGTTTCCACATTCATCCTCACAGCTTGAACAGTGCCTATCTCAACTCCTGGGAAAGGACTCCTGTTGATCGAGTTCAACTTCTGTGTCACATCTCAGAACAACTGTTCTCAAAAAAAGGAATTACAATCCCTAAAGAGACATTTTGGAAATTTGTGAGGGTATATTTGATTACCACGATAATTGGAAGGTGCTATTGGCATTGGTAGGCAGAAGCCAAAGATAATGGATGTTCTACAATACACAGAACAATCCACAAAATTAATTTTCCTTTTTCCAAATGACATGTTAAAATTCTGCTGTATATTTATAATTATCTAAGCCAGAAGATAACAATTTTTTTATAAACCAAGTATCTTTGCACAATTTCAGTATATGTTTATAGTGTCCAGGAATCAACATGCTTTGATTTGTTCAGAAAGTTACCCAGGATTATTCACTATTTCAGAAATATCACATCAGCAAAATGACTATGGTATTTGAATTTCAAATATAACTTACATTTACCAGTCCAATTGATAGTGCTCATATTCATAGTGAGGGAAAAAACAATAAGTTAAAAATTTGACATTGGGGTGCCTGGTTGCTCAGTCATTAGGCATCTCTCTTCAGCTCAGGTAATGATCCCAGAGTTCTGGGATCAAGCCCTGCATCGGGCTCCCTGCTCCCCCAGAGGCCCGCTTCTCTCTCCCCCACTCCTCCCTTGTATTCTCTCTCTTGCTGTGTCTCTCTCTGTAAATAAATAAATAAAACATTTTTAAAAATATATGACATTTGGTAGTAGAAAAAAAATCTGACAGTAATTATAATAAATTTAAATAGATTAAACTCAATTAACATAGATCACCAATAAGATAGATTAAAAAAACAGCCAAGATCTAGCAATATTTGCCTATAATGGGGCTACTGAAAGTATGGTCTGCAGAATATTGATCTGTAGCCACTTGTACCATTTTGTGACTAAATTAATAGAAAAATAGAGATCATTTATAAAGTTTAATAGAAACCTGGCAGAGAATTTCCTGTCTATTGAGTTTAATAGTTAAAATGTAGTCATGTATTTTGTATGGCTTTATTTTCTTTGCTAGAAAACTTATTTACCACATTTTTACAGAAATAAAGTACAATGGAAATAGAATAGAAAGTTGAGGAAAACCTGGTCCTTTCCCAGAATTGTTTTGAGAAACACTAGTCTACAAGGTACACACTTTAATAATATAAAAAAATTGACAATTGAGGATGGAATAATGTGTCAGACAAGTATAAACAGAATGTTAAGGTAATAATCCTTATTTCTGACCAAAAGAGAAATTAAGGCAAAAAAAAATCAAATACAAGAGTTACTATATAGAGTGAAGGTAACATTTGCAATTCCACAATACTGTGTAGAAATATATGAAGCAAAAACTAACAAATTCACAGGTAAAATAGAAAAAACAATCACTGTTGTTAATTTTAACATATTCCTCTATGGGGTTAGATCAAACAACATAAGAAACAACAAGTGTTGGCAAAAGTGTGGAGAAAAAGGAAAACTCTTATACTCTTGGTAGGAATACAAAATGGTATAGTCACTGTGGAAAACAGTATGGAGGTTCCTCAGAAAATTAAAAATAGAAACACCAGGGGCACCTGGGGTGGCTCAGTGGGTTAAAGCCTCTGCCTTCAGTTCAGGTCATGATCCCAGAGTTCTGGGATCGAGCCTCGCATCAGGCTCTCTGCTTGGCAGGGAGCCTGCTTCCTCCTCTCTCTCTCTGCCTACTTGTGATCTCTGTCTGTCAAATAAATAAATAAAATATTTTAAAAAAAAAACTCAACACAAAACAGATAATCATATCAAAATGGGCAGAAGATATGAACAGACACTTCTCCAATGAAGACATACAAATGGCTATCAGACACATGAAAAAATGTTCCTTATCACTAGCCATCAGGGAGATTACAAATTAAAACCACATTGAGATACCACCTTACACCAGTTAGAATGGCCAAAATTAGCAAGACAGGGAACAACATCTGTTGGAGAGGATGGGAGAAAGGGGAACCCTCTTACACTGTTGGTGGACATGCAAGTTGGTGCAGCCACTTTGGAGAACAGTGTGGAGATTCCTCAAGAAATTAAAATCGAGCTTCCTTATGACCCTGCAATTGCACTACTGGGTATTTACCCCAAAGATACAGATGTAGTGAAAAGAAGGGCCATCTGTACCCCACTGTTTATAGCAGCAATGGCCACAGTCGCCAAACTGTGGAAAGAACCAAGATGCCCTTCAACGGATGAATGGATAAGGAAGATGTGGTCCATATCCACTATGGAGTATTATGCCTCCATCAGAAAGGATGAATATCCAACTTTTGTAAACAACATGGACTGAAGAGATTATGCTGAGTGAAATAAGTCAAGCAGAGTGAGTCAAGTATCATATAGTTTCACTTATTTGTGGAGCATAACAAATACCATGGAGGACACCAGGGAGATGGAGAGGAGATGGAGTTAGGGAAATTGGAAGGGGAGGTGAAACCATGAGAGACTATGGACTCTGAAAAACAATCTGAGGGTTTTGAAGGGGCAGGGGTGTGGGAGGTTGGGGGAGCCAGATGAAGGGTATTAAGGAGGGCACGTATTGCATGGAGCACTGGGTGTGGTGCAAAAACAATGAATTCTGTTATGCTGAAAGAAATTAAAAAAAAAAATAGAAACACCATATGATCCAGTAATTGTATTACTGGGCATTTACCTCCAAAATACAAAAACAATTATTCAAAGGGAATCATGCACTCCCTATGTTTATAGCAACATTATTCACACGAGCCAAATTATGAAACAGCCCAGAGTCCATCAATAGATGAATGATAGAGAAGGTGTGGTATATAGACACAGTGGAATATTATTCAGCCATTTGCAATGTTATTTGCAATGACAATTTAGGATGGAGCTAAAGAGTATGATGCTGAACAAAATAAGTCAGTCAGAGAAAGACAAATCCATATGATTTCACTCATATGTGAAATTTTAGAAATAACAAATAAAGGAGGAAGAGAGACTGAGGAAACGACTCTTAACTATAGAGAATGATGGTTACCAGTTAGAGAGGTGGGTGGGGGGATGGGTGAGAGAAGTGATGAAGATTACGGGCACCTGTTATATGAGCACCAGGTGATGTATGAAATTGTGGACTCACTGTATTGTACACCTGAAACCTATTATAAACACTGTACATTAACTATACTGAATTAAAATGTAAACAAAAACTTCTGTATCAGCAAAGGAAACAATGAAATGAAAATGTTAAATAAATAATTCAACTAATTATAAACATCATATCTAAAATATGCATACACTTAAAATGTATTCGCTTAAACAGAGAATGCATATTTTCTTTTTGAACATACATACATTTACAAAAATTGTTCCTCTATTTAGTCATAAAGGAAGCTTCAGTAAATTACAGAGGATGAATCATTTAGTGTATGTTCTCTGAAGACAATACAGTAAATTAACAAGAGACTAGCTAAAATTCTGTATATGTGATATGTAATATATTTCTCCATATTTAAAAGGAAGTACAAAGAAATAAAATATTTAAGATTAAACAACAGTAAAAACTACATAGTCCAAATCTGTGATATATAACAAATATAGAAAAACTAGAAAAAGTTTGAACAGCAGAGAACAAAACTAAAAACAAAAAGAAGGAAAGAATAAAGATAAAAAAAACACAATAAATAGAGAACAAAAAAAAGTGATAGAGAATACTCATAAAACACGAAGTTGATACTTAAGATGAACCTCTGGTAAGATGGATTCAACCAAAAAACCGAATACAAAAAAAAGAAATTCCAATTATATAAAGAAAAATAATCCAGATTTTAAAGGATTTTTCAAATAATGAAAATATCAAAAAGCCTATAGGCTAGTAAGTTTGAAAACCAAGGGAAATAAATACACCTATGAAAAAACAAGCAAAGCCAATAACTTCAAAACTGAGATTCAATTGGTTTCTAGGTGAAGTCTATTTTACAATTTTCAGGGAATAAGATAATATATAATTTCTATTTTATGCAAGGATGAAAAAAACCTATTGACATTATTCACCAGTGCTAATATATTAAGTAGAAAAGAGATTATGATTGTCTTAATATAGGCAGAGGAGGAAATAGTCTTATTAGCAAATGAATAGAAGGTAAATTTATCAATTTAAAAATGGTTATATACCACGCTGATTGTAGGACATTAATTCCTGTAGGGAATAAACTGCATTTTTTCCAGTAATGGTTTGCCCAGAATCACCTGCATTCTCACTTGGTTTTTCTTATAACAAAACCAAATACCGTATTATCAGAACATGCGCGCGCACGTGCGTGTGTTTGTGTGTGTGTAACAAGTATATCTAATAATATACATTCACATCATAATATGAATATCAATACATAACATGCTTATCAAGGTGTGTCTTGTGTTCTAATTAGACAAGATTGCTTTCTTATTCATGCTATGCAAGTTGCAGAATTGGCTGGATGCCTGAAATGCAATTTAGAGTGTCATATAAGTTATCAAGCTCTGTTGTTGTCCTTATTTACCAAGAAATCCTTCCAAACAAAATTGACAAATGCGCTCTTTCTATTTCTTTGAAGCTGTCTTCTTGTCAATAAAGTTTACACATTTAAATGAATACTACGCTGTATAATTTTCAGATTATATTACACATTTGCAGCTGGAACAGATACTAAAACTGCTATAAAGTGTGATCACTTTCTATGCATAACAGCTGCTTTAAGAACCTTGATATCTTACATATTCCATGGTTTTTGTTGTTTAATGCACATGTTTTGAGAATTTGGTGTTAGTGGTAGGGAATTCTTTCTTTGGATTGAGGTTGGGACAACGATGGATCATAAAATTTGGCAACAAAAGTATTAATCTGTGTTGTGCTCAATGAACACATAAGTTTAATGTTATCAATGTTTAAAGAGATTAAGTTTGAAAATCAGTACCAAAAAAAAAAAGAAGAAAATTCCAAAAATTCTGTAGATACTGATATGACTACAAAGCTGTTCACAAAATGAGGCTTCCAACCTCAATGATCTAGAAAACAGGTTCACCCTCCCTGTGGCACTACATTAACTAAGATGGTGGCTAAGTTACTCAATCATCCTAAACCTGTTTTGTGATTTGTGAAAAATGGAAATGCTGCCCTACTCAATGGAATTCTTTGGAAAATCAAATGTGATCTATACGAGAGCACACCAAGTATGACGTACTTATTTGATTCATTTAATGGGTTTCGATCTCTATCAATAAACCTTTTCATGTTATGTGTTATTAAGAAGGGAATTGTGTGGCCATAGCTCACCCCACAGTTAAGTGAAGGGTGATACGCATCAGAAATGGTCACGGAAGGCCATCTTCAAGTTTGAAAGGCCTAAATGAGAGCAGAACTCGCCCAGTGAATCATTCTGTTGTCAGTGGCTTTGAGGAATTCTCTCCTGCTTCATTCTAATCACTGAGAAACTTAAAAAGATCAGCTAATTGATAATGACAACAATCACATTTTTACTGCTGGCTGTAATCTGAGTGCCCCTGAATTTTGTCAACATTCCCCATTTATCCTTTCTTTTGGTGTCCAAGGAATCAAGTCATACCCACATCTGTATAACAGCAAAAAAGAAACTATGAACATGTCTGAGTTTTCCTGAGGGGAGAGATTTTATATCATTACTCAAACTAAATTTCAGCTCCTAGTTTTCTGCTCAGGAACCTCTAGTTGTGCCGTTCGGACCCTCTCTATGCTTCTCAATCATAAGACCAAATCAAGTATCTGGTTTGCCATGAAATGAAAATGAAGGTGGAATTTTCATTCATTCATAATTCATGCATGTAAAAATGTTTTCCAATATTCTTCAGGTGCAAAGAATATAACCGTAGATGAGACAGGCATTCCCGGACCTCCTGGAATATATGTCAATGGGAGAGAAAGATATAAACAAAGAGTTATATGACAATTTAAATAATTTATTACAGGGGCACCTGGGTGGTTCAGTTGGTTAAGCAACTGCCTTTGGCTTAGGTCATGATCCTGGAGTACCCAGAGAGAGTCCCAAGTCAGGCTCCCTACTCAGTGGGGAGTCCATTTCTCCCTCGGACCCTCACCCCTCTCATGCTCTCTTTCTCTCTCCTCTCTCATTCTTGTCTAAATAAATAAATCTTTAATAAACAACTAAACAAATGAATAAATAAATAAATAAATACAGATGTAATATCCTCCCCCAAAATATACAAGGTTCTGTGAAAGTTGTATATTAGGCAGACTTAGTCGAATGTAGAAGTTATTGAATGAAGGGAACAGTGGCATCAGGCTGTACAGAGGCAGGACGGATCAGGAATAACATTTTGGTCTGTGGCCTAACAGAAAAAAAAAAAAAAAAAAAAAGACAAGCAGCTGATGATGGTTAGGTTAAAGAGTGACATCTAAATGTTCCAAAAGGTCACTCAGTATGTATAAGGCATGCAGAATTATAATTAATAAGTTAATGGTATACACTCAGTTGAGAAAAACATCTTTCAATTTTGCTGTCACACATTCAATACAGTTTTCTGTTTGGATACACAGAATCCAGGCACTTTTGCCTCCTCAGAAGGATCCTTTATGTGAGGCACAGCTTAGTTCTCTGTTCTTAGAGAAGCCTACTTGAAGAGAGGATTACGAAGATTAAGAAGTGACACAATCATTCAAGAACCATTAGAAATTCTTTCAATGAATCCATGGGTTCAGTGAGGAACTTGTGGTTTCAGTTCTGCCATGGAAAAAAGCATAAGGGGGTGGGGTCTTCATTTTGTCCTTATAACAAGAAAAAGCTGGATAAATGAAAACAGTGCTATTTCACAGATTTACCAGAGAGCAGAGGTCTTGTGGCAAACAACCATACCAAAATCTGAGGACCTATCCAGACAATTACAGCTGAGAACTGCTTGCCTAGAGCTGAAGCTGGTTGTGCCATAAACGGATAGGAACTTAAATGGCAGTGTTGGCCAATTGCTGGAGACTGTGTTCGAAGCCAGTATGAAAGTGAGAAATTTCTGAGAGCCACAGTTTTAGGGAAGCTCTCATACTTTTGTTTGCTTCACCTCCAAAAACCCATGAGGTTCTCATGGTAGAGATCTGAGAAAGATTCTCTATTGGCTCTGTCAAGGAGAGGAAAAGTGGGATCATTGAGAAATACTTCCAGAGCCTTCTCCATAAGCCTTCCTAGAACAAACCTACTTTCCAGAAGAAGACTTTGCTGAAGACTTCTTTCAGATAGAGGAAGATAATTCCTCCCACTCTAGTGCCCTTTAGCCTCTGTATTACCAACTGGTACAAGGAAAACATAGTCAAGGGTGGTCAGGTCTTTAAGGAAATAGATTGAAAATACTATAGCCAGGGAGGAGAGTAGGGAGCAGGAGATAATAGCCATCCCACTGGAGAAACACTTGTGAAGGCCACAGCCTTGTGACATAGGCCCACTAAAAGACTGAGAGATAATTGGCAGAATATAGAATGCTCCTTCTCCCCCACAATTCACAAACACAGCAATGAAATAACAGCAAATTACAACTGAAAAGCTGCAAGACACATACTCTTTCTCAGGAAGAATACTTAGGGAGACCCAAAGTCAAACACGTAGGTAGCCACAAACAAAGACAAAAAAGGAATCTGAAGCCTCAGGAACCCTTATCAAACATTGACACAACTCAAATCCTAGTCAGATTAACATAAACCCTGCACTAAAGGCTTAGTTACCTTCAGTTCCTGATACCTGATTCAACATGTCTGATTTTCCATTAAAAATGAAAAGGAATGTCAAAAGACAAGAGAAGACAATCTGAAGAGAAAAGAGCAGGTATCACAATCAGACTCTGAAATGACACTGATGCTGGAGCTATCAAACAGATCATTTAAAATAACTACAATTATATGTTCAGTGCTCTAACAGAAAATGTAGACAACTTGAAAAACAAATAATATAAGCACAAGTATGGAAACACTAAGAAATAGGAAAGCAATTTTAGAATAATAAAATTAAAAACAGTGGAATAAAGAAAAGCTTCAGTGGGTTCATTAGTAGACATGACAGCTGAGGAAAGAACCCAGAGACCATGAAGACAGATCCATATAATTCTCCAAACTAAAATGCAAAGAGAAGAAAAGAATGGCAATGGAGTTCATGGGTGGTAGGGCGGGGGAAGCGGGGAATAGACATCTAAGAATTGTGAGCACACTTGGAAAATTAATATATATATAATTAGAATACAAGAATGAAAAAAAGATAATGAGCAAGAGAAATATTTTAAGTAATAGCGGCTAAGAACTTTCCACTAGTAGTGATAGACACAAAAGCATAGATCCAGGAAGCTCAGAGAACACAAAGCAGGATGTATGCCAAATAAACACACACACACACACACACACACACACAGAGTCATGTAATAATCTAATTACTGAAAACCAAAGACAAAGAAAAGATCTTGAAGAAGCTGGGAGCCAGCAGGAAGAAACACCTTACCTAGAAGAACAAGAATAACAGTTACAGTGGACTTGTACAATATGCCAAAGTTAATTACTTTCCTATATGCCAGCAGTAAACAATGAAATTTTGAAATTAAAAACAAAATACCATTTGCAATAGCACCAAAACTTGAAGTATGCAGATATAAATCTTAAAAAATGGGTCCACATACAAAATATCATAAAACACTAAAGAAATTTTAAAATCTAAATAAATGGAGAGATAGTCCATCTTTACATTAGAAGACTCTAAATTAAGATATTCATCTTCTCAACTTCATCTATACATTAAATACAATCCCATCAAAATCACAGCAAGCTACTTCATAGATATGAACGAGCTTATTCTAAAGTTTATATGGAAAGGTAAAAGACCAAGAATAGACAACATAATACTGAGGAAGAAAGATAAATTTGAAAGACTGACATTCCAGGGCTCCAAGATTTACCATAAGCTATGGAAATCAAGAATTGGTACTGATGAAAAACAAACAAAAAAACAGACACACAGATGAATGGGACAGAATAGAGAGACCAGAAATAGGCCAAATAAATATAATCAACCAATCTGTGTTTGATAAAGGAGCAGAGGTCAATGGAGAGAGGACAGTCTTTACAAGTAATGGTACTGGAACAACAGAACATCTATATACCAAAAACAAAAACACAAACTTAGAAGCTGTAATGGATTGAATGTTCGTATCCTCCCACCAATAAAACCACTATAAAATAAATATTCATAAAAAAGAGAGAGAGAAAGAGTTCAGTGACGTGGCCATGATTGTCCAGGGGTACAGTAACAGCAGCAATGCCCTCAAATACCCAATGACGTTGGCACTAGCAACTGATCATGGGATCTTGGCCATACATTTGCCTTGACTAGTCTTCCAGATGTTCTGTTGATTCTGGTATCTGTGAAGTTTTTTCCTGCCTAAGTTTATCAGGGCCAGTTTTTGTGTTTGTATATAAAAATCCTGACTCCTAATGAAATTGGTAACAGAGAATGAGATGCTGAGAAGAGCAAGGAAATAGGAAGAATCTTGGGTTGGAGTTCAAGGTAAACACAGTTAAGAGCAGTATTGCTTGGAGACTCTGTTACCCCTCTTTCCTGAGGTGGTGATCTCTTAAGAGGAAATCAGTTTTTCTCATGCTCCCCCTTCCCCATCCTCCACTATATGCCTCTCTCCTTTATCATCTTCTAAAACTATAAATACAGAATCCAGCAGTCCTGAGAGAAATTATGAAATAAAACTCAGAAAAAGAAGGCTATCTCCAGATGAATTTTGGAGTTTGCTACTTTATTTGGAGATATTTAGAATTTGGAGATATTTGATGTTGGAGAGTATGTGTGGGAATAGATTCAGATTAGATAAGAGAACCAATTTTGAACTGATATTATTTTATGGAATAAATTTGCTTATCTGAATGACTAGAAGTGATATTAATTATTTTGTAGTGTAGCTAAATTCTAAGACAGATTCACAGCAAATTAAGATGCAATTTCCTAAGTCTCTTGACTCAGATGAAATCCAAAAAATAAGGGATATGGAATTATAAGGGTAGAATATCTTGTGTCATGTACCCACCAATAAGCTAATTATGTCCTCTAGGAGACTGTAAGAGACTCTCAAAAAAAATTAATAAACAGAAATAGAAGCCAAGTGATCCCTTGGAGTACCTCTGGGTATTTCTATATCTGGCATAAAGGAAATGAAAGACTACTGAAGCTGTATTATCTAATAAGTGTCTATTTAAGATTTAATTAACAATAAATAAAACTTAAAATTCAGTTTTTCCATCTATTAATCTCATCTCGAACATCCAAGGGCCACATGAGGCCAGTAGCTGCCATATTAGAAAGTGCACATTGTGGACCAGTTTCCTGGTCACAAAAAGCCATATTGGACAGCATCATATGGAGGCAGTACCATCAAGGGCTACCATTCTTTAGGAACAAAGATATGGGACACCCTACTGGATAAGGGGTATCAATTAGATGAGATACTAGCTGAAAGCAAAGAAAACATAAAAGTGGAAGAAAGTTATCAGTACTACCTAAGTCCTCATTAATAAATCTAAAACAAGGACTGTGTCCTCTCCACAAATTTCTTTCTTGCTATTCATGTATGTAGTTACATAAGCTATTTCCTTTTTCCTTTATTATTAAAGACATGGTACACAGCTTGTTAAACATAATTTAATCCATGAGGTACAGAATATAAGATCAGATTGTGAACAAACTCAGAGACCTGACCAGTACTCTTAAATTAGACTTGAGGCTTGATAGAGTCAATTACAAGATTCTTTTTACCATTCTTTTAGGTAGGAAATAAGTACTTTTTTTTATTACACAGAAATGATGTCATTGTTCCCAAAGCTTTTATCTTCAATGTAACAAAATTGAGGGTGGAGTGTGGAGAAGGGTACCTGAGAAGGTGAGATAACAATAGTTAGATATTCCTTCCAATAGTTAGATATTCGGTGGGTAAGTCAGGTAAGCATCTGACTCTTGATCTCAGCTGAAGCCTTGATTGCAAGGTTGTGAGTTCAGATGTTCCTTCTTCCAGCCAATCAGTGAAGTCGGGATAAATTAATATTATGAGAATTGTTATAATTCACTTTATGCTTAATAAACCAGAATTTTTGTGTTGTTTGGCTTTGTAGCACTGAGTAGTTCAGCCTCCCCAAATAGTAATTCTCCAAAGTAGTTTGTGACAATCAAGAGTTTATTCCTCAATATAAAAAAATGGCCAGTGCTCTTGATAGGTTTCCAGAATATAAATTAATTTTAATTCATGGGATTTTATAAAAGATACCACATAGCTATCTGTGGAGAAAATAAATAACACAGGAAAACCAAAAGCAAAACACCATCTTTTTAATTATAAATATTGGGAATTGCAAAGAAATTCTTCCATCCTTGCCTTTAACAACCCTTTATGGACACGAGTAGCTGACACTGGAGAAGATAAAATGATACACAGTCATTTAAAAGAGAGTATTTGGCAGATAAATTATAAGCCCAGGAAAGAACACTATAGAACAAAATGCAATAGTCTTAGGTGAATCCAAAGTTCCATATACCACATGGATAATTCAGTGCTGACTATGATTATGTCCAGTCTTTTCCTTGGAATCTATTTGAATCTAAGTTTATCTAAATCCAAATCTATTTGAATCTAAAATTATTGCTGTATAGCAAAACACATCATAAATAAGCTTAGAAAAGAACCATATTTGGATCATGATATTGTGGGTTAGAGAATGAGGCTGGACTCAGCTAGGTGGTTCTTCTGGTCTAGATTAGCCTCACTAATGCCCAATGGGACTATGTTGGCAACTGGGCCATGTGTATCTCATCATCCAGCAGGTTATCCCAGGTGCAATCTCTTGGCGGCAGAAGAGGGGTGAGAGAGCAGATATACAGAAGGCCTCTGGAGACTTAAGACTCAGCACGGGCACAATATTAGTTCTATTGCATTCTACTGGTCAATGGAAATCATAGCTTAAGAAGATCAGTCCAGATACAAAGCATCCTTACCTCTTGAAGAATGAATATACAGGATCAGGGGACATCTGGGGTCACTTTTTTACCTAATGTTACCACGTACTTATAATTAGATCAAAATTTTACAAGAAATGGAGGTGGGTGTACACCTAGAAAGCACATTTTTGCAAAACTTTGGCTTGCATTAACACAGTATTATAAGGTCAGATACCTATACATGTGAGACCAAAGATAGGAAACTACAGTAAAGCCACTACATGTAATTGGTAACAAAGTTCACATCCTTTTCATCTGAGTGAAAACATGTAATTGGTGAAATGGGAGTCCTGTCTAACATAAAGAAAGGTTTTTGTACCTAAACAGTGAAATAATATGGTGAGCAAAAGTGAACTATCTCAGTGTGCTTGATTAGCTAGAAAACTCAATTAAAAGTAAATATTACATGGATACTAGAAAGAGAAATTGCACTTCCCTTAGCCCTCAATCAAAAACCTACAACCTACAATATGAGAGCAAGATAAGGGGAGGTATAGCTGTTTGTCAGTGCGGTATATTCTCTTTTCTCTTTTTCTCTTTTGTTTGAACAAGATTTTTTTAAAGAGACAACCTGATTGTTAAATTGTTATATATTTCAAGGTGTCACAAAAGAATACATAGACATAATCTTGAAATATAGAATTCAAATTCTCAAGATAAACATGGGGATTTACTTTTTGACTCTGTGGACATTGTTGTACTACTTTTAAGGCAAAATGATATTTCTCTTCCAGAGTCCAAAATGATAGGTAAATCATAAAGACACAGCAGAAGAAATACGAAAGAAGTGATGAATTATCATTTCCTTTAGATCCTCTACAATGATGTGCCTCCATTATTGGGTGATTATTGTAAGCATTGGAGTTTCTGGATTTCTTTTTCAATCAATTATAATATCTGATTTTCAAAGGAAATATACAGCAAAAGATGAATCTTTTCTTGATCCAAAGGTCGTAATAACAAATAAATAAACTCTTTTATTTTTATAAGGAGTTGAAATAAGTGTACAGGGACCTCAGGCAGAACACAAATCTAGTTTCTGAGTCCAAGAAAGAGGCAAAATGTTAATACTCAGAACTTCAATCTTCCGTTTTTAAATGGAAAATGTTCTGAAGTAAGAATCCTTATAAACGTCAGTCAAGTTTCCATTTTATAAACTCTAGGATATCTTACTACTTGATAACTTAAATAGTGCAGCATTTATTACCACCAAACTCTAGAAAATAAGGAATAATAATGTTATATAATGCCTGTGGTGGTGTGTTTAAAAGAAGATTTATGCTTCATTCTCTTTGTTTTAAATTTTATTTTCATACTTCAAGGGGCACGAGTATTGATTATCTAAGCTGGAAATGCTTCTTCCGAGATGAGGTATACAACACTGACCAGCAATCTTCAGGAAATAATACCTTTCATCCCGGAATGATTCAATGCCTGAAGTGTTGATAATAAAAGCCTGGTTCACGCTCATGAGTGAAGCACCCACCAGTGTCTATTCTCACTTTCAAAATCACCCACTGGGGTTTATGGATGGCAAAGACATAATGAGAAACTTGCTCTCAGAGGCCTGATGGGTTTGTCATGAAGCTTTTCTATATAAATAAAAGAGACACCGAGAATGGAAATTACATTATTTTTAGTGCTGTGTTAAAGGGAAAGGTCAAGTTAACCCCTTAAGAATTCAATGAGCAACATGATGTACTATGTGTCCAGCAAAGCAATCCCCAAATGGCCCTTATGGACATCTGGTGTAAATCATCCATCTTTTTGCCCCATTAAAATCAGTGGCACCTCATTAAAACAGTTCAGCAGCTGAGCGCACACATTATTTGGTTTTCAAGGAGTTAACGGAAATAGCTATGGGGATCAGGAAGGTTTTTGTCTTTAAGTGTTCCTAGTCGCCCAGACAAAGAAGCTGGTTGAAGCATTTCAAGAAGATCTACTTTCCCTGTCAAGGTGAGAAAGGGATTGCCATTTTTGAAATGGGATTTAAAAAAAAAAAAAATCATCTCTATCTCCTGCAGCCCCTCATAATGCTAGCAATTACATCTTTTGGGGTCTGATAATTCTCTGGTCAGTAACAGTGCTGTCATATAGACCTTGGCCCTGGCCCAAAAGAATTAGTGAGTTTCTAAGAGGATATTTCAACCAAACCAGATGAGCATTTTGAAGTGTTACAATGTGGTGACCCCGATCACTCAGACTTCAAGACAGGGAACCTGGGTGGGTTGAGAGCAAAGACCTGCACACTTTGACCAAATGCAGTGACTTAGAGGCACAACTGGGTCATGTCATTTAATGCTACTCTGAACTTGCCTCTCCTCATGTTCACTGTCTTCCACCATTTCTTTCCATTCTCCTCCTAAGAATCTTTAAAATCCTGTCTGTTGTGGCCTTAGAAAACTAAATGTTTCGAGGAACTCGATCAGCTCTTCCCAAATCACTTTCAAAAATAGTCTAGTTGAGCAATAACACAGAGAGTGGAAAATAGCTCCACAAGACATACACAATGTTGTCTGCTGCATAGAACCACACAGTCCTGAAGGTTCCACACATCTTATATTCTCCCAAGGTAAACCATATCATATTCATGTATAAACCATCAGCTGCGAATGTATGGAGTAACTTAAATTTTTTTTTCATTTCTGTTCCACCTTCTCAACAAGTTTGAAGTGTTCTACCTTTAAAAATAGTTAATACAAACAATAAATCAGTAAAAATATATAAGACCATTTGCTCAACTGGAATGGATCACCAGTTTAGTTAATCCTGTAACTCCACGTTAACATGCTCATAATTCAAAATACTTGCAACTTTAAGAGAAAAAAATCCTTCATGCACACTGCAAAAACTCTACTCTGTATCTACACATCCCCACATAAGATGTACCCTAAAGCTAGCATTTTATATCTTTCATACTGGCAAATTTCTAATAGTAACACTTAGTTTTTTGAGTGCAAAAACTTTCAATCACTAGTAAAAGTATAAGTTAGTATATATCTTCTGGAAGCCATATAAATGTATCAATACCTCAAAAGCAGACAAACATGTTGATCTGAAAAGTAGATTTGATGAATTTTTCCTATTGAAAGTATTTAGAAATATGCATTAAGCCTTATCTACCAAGTTCATTACATTGGTTATAAGACTGAAGGTAGAGTTATAATTTAATTGTCTGCGGTAAGAAATTGGTTAAATAAATTATGGTATATCCATACAATGGATTACTGTGAAATTATTTAAAATGGGATTGTATGTAGTATAACACTTAATGACATTTTAAAAGCCTATAATCATGGCAAAAAATCAGATTGCAAGGATGTATTTTAAATTTTTAATGCATATGTGTGTGTGTGTATATATATATATATATACACATATACACATATATACACACAAAGAAATAGAGGACTAGATGTATATATTACATGAATACTATGATGTTTTATAGGCATTAGAATTATAAATAGAATGTTTTTCTTCTCTCTCCTTACTTCTAAATTTCAACTATTAGTAAGTATATCACTAGTATCTTACAAAGTTTCAGAAAATCTAACCAAAACTAGCTTATATGAAATAATGTGAATAAGAGTGAAATTTTTTCAGTATGCTTGAATAATTGGCTCACTCACATTAAAAGTAATGTATCTGTTTTACCTTCTCCTTTCGTGCTGTTAATCCTTTCCTCGGGCACCTTCTTCCCTGGTAATCCCAAAGTGGCTCTGGCAATTCTCAAGGCTCTAGGCTTCTTGTCCTCAAGTCCAGAAGGGTAAGCGGCATCCATGCCCAGCATTCCAAGCAAAAGTCTTGAGACTCTAACAAGCCTTAAAAGTTTTCAGGTTCCCATTCCAAACCCATTTCCTGTTAAAAGATGTAACCGAATGTGCTGATCGGCTTAAACTATTCAAGGTCATCTCCAGGAGCGGAGTATGTATCAATCGCATGCGAGCCAGTTAGCTGAGACTAGGAAGGAAAGCAATTTATTTTCTAAAAGATATTCAAGGGGAGCTCCCAGAAGAGATGGAAAGGATCCTAGAAGGAAAAAATATAAACATCCACTGTTAACACACAGGGTATTTGTAATATTAGAAAAAGAAAAGTTACTGCGTTACAATGTGTATTGTTGTCTCACGGTACCATCTGGATATGAAGGACATAAAGCAATTTCCCACTCCAACAAGGAAGGCAGCCTCCTGGAGCCAGCTCTCAATAAAACAGTGGAGTCACTACAAACACTCAGTTGCACTTTATGCATTTCTCCACCTTTCATGGTTTAAACTTTCCCCAAAGCTTGCTGCCGGAGTGTGCTCTTCAACCATGCCCAGCACAAATCGTGCCTCCTGTTTTTGATCTCCCTGTTTACGCTACCCTGATCAACAGTCTCCAGGGGTTTCCAATTAGCCTTTAAAGGACACGCATAGCAAGCTTCTCCAACTAATAATACACTAACATCTCTGCCTCATTGGGTATATCATTTTTGTCAGGTGAAGAGTATCTCCAATTCTAACAATGATCCTACAGGTAGGCGTTATTACCCAAAGTCATAACTGAATGAGAAGAAAAAAAGCTCAGAATGTTTGGATTTTTCCAAGGTTACATGTTTCACAAATGACCCAGATAAGATTTGATCCCAGCTCAGCTGAATTAGAGCCTTGTGGTAACCCCATGACGTGTCCTGCTCCCCGGGGAACAAAGTGAGCCTTGCACCCTGACCAGATTCTAGAAGCAGGACAGAAGTTCTTGTCAGGGTAAAGGATAAGGGGAACTCTTCCTAACTTTGTGTTACAATTTTACCAAGGTAAAATAATGAAGACATTTAAATATTTCTTAAGAAGTCTTTTCCTTTTAGAATCACTTAAATCTGTCTCTATTTCTCTGTTCTGAAGTGTGCCTTTGGGTTTGGCTGTCTCCATAATTATAATTTGCAGCAAATTCACAATGAATACCTATACAAACCACATCTGGTTTCTGAGCTTTTACTACTTTTGAAAGAGAATTTCTTTTTTCCTTTCCTTTTTTTTTAATTTCTTTTTTTTTCCTTTTTCTTTTTTTCTAAAAAAAAAGGGTAGGAGGGAGAGGTAGGACAAAATCATTCTTCATGTTACAATATACAGTTCAGATCCCAGATGTAAGGGAGAAAAACTGGAATTGGGGTTACAATCACAGTAGGAATGAGGTTTTTCAGTGAAAATATGTATTTAGAAAACATATTTATAAGATTACAGATTAGAGCCTGACGTGACATATGACAAATAAGATCACTGAGACTCATAGAATTCAGTGTCTGATCCAGAATCATATTCATGGAATACTACCACCACAATCCAGGTTCTTCCAAAAAGTCAAGTGATTTTTTTTTTTTATTAAGTCACAAATCCAGTTTCTCTCAATAATTCACTATTGTCTTAATTGTTTTTTTTTCCCAAAGAGAAATATATTAAAAATTAAAATGCTGCACAGGAAATTTTCACTAAAAATATAAGGAATATGAATTTTACTGTTCATTTAGTCTTTTTATTACTTATAACATCATTAAATGCTAATAAAATTTCTGTATGTAGCTCTACAGTCCCAAGACAATGCCTTATTATTTCTTTTCACCAAAATATTTGGCTTTGTTCAAGCCCCATATATTTCTGAAAGCTCAGGTAGTTCAATAAATGCCTCAACAAAACCATCTGACTTCAGAATTTAAAAATCTTCCTTCATTTGCTAATTAATTATTTCATTTAGTTGTTGAAGTCTTAGAATATCTCATTAGAATCTCCTGATATTTCTTTGAAGAGGCAAAAATAGCATTCAGTCTTTCATATTTCATCTTCTGTCTCTGGGATCGTCCTCATATTACAAAGTTCTTGTCAAAAGATAAACTCAAAATGGATAAAAGACCTCAATGTGAGAAAGGAATCCATCAAAATCCTAGAGGAGAACATAGGCAGTAACCTCTTCAACATCAGCCACAGCAACTTCTTTCAAGACAGGTCCCCAAGGGCAAGTGAAACAAAAGCAAAAATGAACTTTTGGGACTTCTTCAAGATAAAAAGCTTCTGCACAGTAAAGGAAATAGTCAACAAAACTAAAAGGCAGCCCACAGAATGAGAGAAAATATTTGTAAATGACATTACAGATAAAGGGCTGATATCCAAGATCTATAAAGAATTCCTCAATCTCAACACACACAAAACAGATAATCACGTCAAAAAATAAGCAGAAGTCATGAACAGACAGAGACACAAAAAAGACATACAAATGGTTAACAGACACATGAAAAACTGCTTGCCATCACTTGTCATCAGGGAAATACAAATCAAAACTACAATGAGATACCACATTACACCAGTTAGAATGGCAAATATTAACAAAACAAGAAACAACAAATGTTGGCGAGGATGTGGAGAAAAGGGGAACCCTCTTACACTGTTGGTGGGAATGCACGTCGGTGCAGCCACTCTGGAAAACAGTGTGGAGGTTCCTCCAGATGTTAAGAATAGAACTACTCTATGACCCAGCAATTGCCTTACTGGCTTTTTACCCCTAAAATACAGACATAGTGAAAATAAGGGGTACGTGTACCCCAATGTTCCTAGCAGCAATGTCCACAATAGCCAAATTGTGGAAGTGAGATGCTCTTCAACAGATGAATGGATAAAGAAGATGTGGTCCATATACACAATGGAATATTATTCAGCCATCAGAAAGATGAATACCCACCAATTACATTGACATGGATGGAACTGGAGGGGATTATGTTAAGTGAAGTAAGTCAAACAGCTCAGACAATTATCATATGGTTTCACTCATTTGTGGAACATAAGCAATAACACAGAGAACCATAGGGGAAGGGAGGAAAATCAAAAGTGGGAGAAATCAGAGAGAGAGATGAACCATGAGAGACTATGGACACCGAGAAACAATCTGGGGGTTTCAGAGGGGAGAAGGGTGGGGGGCGGGGATAACAGGGTGTTGGGTATTGAGGACGGCATGTGCTGTGATGAGCACTGGGTGTTACACTTATCTAACGAATCATTGAACACTGCATCAAGGACTAATTACGTACTATACAGTGGCTAACAGAAAATAATAAATAAATAAATAAATATGGCCACAGTGAGATTGCATAGTCTCTTAGTTTTAAGATAGAGTAAATTCGTAAGCAGGTAAGACATATAGCTGACAATTTAGGTGATTTTTCTGAAAAAAAAAATTAGAACCACTTTATTTTGCATCTGTATGATTTCTAAACATTGAACAAAGATTCATGATCGAAGAAGTATCCCAAAAGAGAAGCAACATTCAAACAGAAGTTTGTAGCTTCCTCTTCCCTAGATCAGAAAACGAATGAAAGTGAATTATGATCCTTGCTGTGCATTTCAGATTAAAGACACATGACACAAAAGTAGACTTTAAATCCAAAGGGTCAGAATGGAAAGTGTAACTTTTAAGTAATTCATCTTTTAGGATTGGTATCAGACTACTGTTCTACTAGAGGAGACACATGCAGAAAACCTGTGGTCTCTCCCATAAGGGCTTTGATGTGGATTCTTCTTTTTTTCCTTTTCATAAAAATGTAACTTGAAAGAAAAGCATAGCTCTACCTCTGAAAAATGATCCTGCTCTATTAAGAAGCAGACAAGGCAATAAGTTTAAAACAAAATTTAGGTGGGAGGGGGAGAAACAGCTGTAGGAATTAACCTAAAAGTTCAGCAAACCTTGCCAAGACATGTGACAGTGCTTAACTTGCCCAGAGTAGGGACTCTCCTTAGAGACTTCTCCAAACATTATCAAAAGCATTCCCTTTGAACGAGGCCAACTCCTGATAATAATACAAGGGAATCAAACTCAGGCATCTCCCCATAATGGGATTCAGATTCCTCACAAACTTGGGAGTGTTGAAGGTTTAATTATCCAGTAAAACAAGAAAAATGCATTATACAGTAGAGATAAATGAATACGAACACCAGGGAAACATGTTTCTCCATAAGTCATTTGGTCACATGACTTCTTCCCCATTTCCTTTCCCTATTATTATAGCCATTTTATTATGCTGCCCCTAAAGACAGAGGGCAAAAAGCAAAATACTCAGAGCTTCCTTGAAGTACCTCCCAGATTGAATGTAATAGCACGCACAAATTCCTGAAATGGCTTAAAGCTTTATAGAGGTCTTCTTTTAGTATTTCACAGATATGAAAAAGCTGGTCACCACCAAGTACTGTAAAACCAGGCAGGCACCAAAGAATGGCAAGAAAAACAGTGTCTTGAATGTGTTCCTTTCTCTTATTCCCTCTCTCTCTCTCTCTCTCATTCTTTACTAGAACATTTTTCTTGTGTTTAATTGTTACCCTTACAAGGCTCTATGAATCATTGAAAAACACCTAAATTATTTAGGTCATAGGACTCAGTAACAACAGCCAAGAACTAAATTACTCCTTTTCCACACCTCAACTGTAAGTGAATATAGATCTTCCTCTTTTGGGGAGGCATAAACCCATCCTAGGTTGAAGATATCCTAAGTCAAGAATGCATTTCATATACCTAACCCACCTGACATCATATCTTAGCCTGGTCCACCTTAAACATTCTCAGAGCACTTACATTAGCCTACAGCTGGGCAAAATCATTGGATGCAAGCCAATTTTACAATAAAGTGTTGACCAGCTTATGTAATTTGCTGAATACTGCACTGAAAGTGTAAAACAGAAGGGTTGCATGGGTATAGAATGGTTGTAAGCATTTCATCTGTTTACCCTCCTGACTGGGAGCCACAGCTGGCTGCCACTGCCCAGAATCACCATAGCATTGTTCCCTGTATCACCAGCCCAGGGGAAAATTCCAAATTCAAAAGTCAGAGTCCAGTTTTTACTGAAAGCATATTATTTTTGCACCATAATAAACTCAGAAAATCCCAAGTCAAGCCCTTGTAAATCAGGGACAATCTGTTCTCCCTTGTCATTTTCCACCCTGGATCCAGTCCTAGCCTCTCCTCTTTTTCTTCTGATGCTGTAACACTCCACTTTCCTGCAAAAACTTTTTTTTTTAATTTATTTTTTATTTATTTATTTATTTTTATTTTGTTTTTTGTTTTTTTTTTGTTTGTTTCCTGCAAAAACTTTAATGCTTAGTTTTATTTATGGATGTTAAACCAAGCTGTGACCTACGGATTTGACATCATGTGATAGATATAATAATAGTAATGAAGGTTGAGAACTTTTCCTTCCAAACTGTCATGGAATATCAGACAATGGTTATGAAGGAGAACCATGATGATACAGATCTCCCAAGTCACACAATGTAACACCACTAATAACTTTTGGACCCATATGAGTATTATGCATAAATTAAAAGAAAACAAATAGGAAAAAAAAATGCTGTTCCACTGCTGTATTTATAATTTTCCCCCAAAATATAAAATAAAAAAATAGAATGTTAAATTCTGCTAGGAATAAAGATGGCTTGGAAACTGCAAGAATGGATTAACCATACAGAACACACTCCCTCCAAACACTGATTATTATTTCTTTAGAAAGGCAAAGTGTGCAATAAAAATGACGACCAAAATGTAAGAAAGGGAAAGGTTGGCTCCTTTTCCGTTATAAAGTAGAAAAAAAAGAAGAAGAAGAAAAAAAAAAAAAAACCCGAAGCCTGAAAAATACATATAAATATCTTATATGAACACTATTTGTAATAAAAAAAAAAGAAAGAAAAACAAAAGTAAACAAAACTGGAGGGCATATTGTAAGTAGAGTAGATTGATATTCATTTACCTAAAATTGTCTGATCTAAAGAATAGAACTCTTCCAGGACAACGACATCTTCGATTATCCATGTACACCATTCTTATAAGAATTCTCAAGTTAAAATCAAAGAGGAAGTCATCACATGCAGGTGAACCTAAATTAAGATATGCCTGGAATTGTTGTCACGTAAAGAGTCAGTAACTCTAAATGGTCAAACAACTTAGAGGCTTGGAAAACATTTCCAATCTGGTTTTCCATTTTCCTCATCTGCCCTCTTTTCTGTTTTTCTCAGGTGGTCTTCATCGACATCCCTACAGTAAAGAATGATCTAGCCAACCTGCCCCCAACAAAAGTGTCTTTATCCTCTGGTAGACTGCCAAATCATAGGCATTTGACTATAATTTCAGAAGTAATGACAGGCCTTAGGACTATCATTACAGTACTTTAGGCAAGAAAGTCTAAACTGGGATTTTTTGCTTGTGCCTGTGCAGTGCTGAGCTAATTTACCGTTAGTGCGGTCAGGAACCCTGAACAAGCTGTCTAATGTGCCCACTCCATTTCTGGTTGACGACAAGGCACAGAGATTAGTACTCATGCCATGTCAGCAAGAGCGACACGAGTTTGACCTTTCTCCAAACAGGAGGCAGACAGCGCTTCCACGGCCTTTTCCTGGATGAGCTCTTTGCAGGGCATTGTAACATATCATTACCAAGACATCACTGCCAAGAGTTGCCATTTTAGAGAAAACATACAAATGGCCCAATAATGGGTTTCTTCATGCGTCAATGGAAACCGGTAAAAGGAGCTTTGTTTGTGTCCTTATTGTCTGATGTACTGGAACTTGAGTGTCTTTTCAACCTCCGTATTGTCATTCATATCTCTCAAACACAATATAGCCAGGCTAAGAATCGAAGAAAAAAATGTCTGTAGAAATCAGTGGTAACCATGTTGTCTCATCTGGCCAGTCTGGGACGAAATGCGTAGTCTGCTGTCCGTTCACATTGAGCTAAATGGGAACGAGGAGTTGGGACTTACTTCCTTCTGCAGGTAAAGCTGGCCCAGTTGGCAGGATTGCCACTGATGCACCATGTTCTCCTTCATTAAAGCAGATCATGTGGGACTTCTGTCAAAGTGGGGTTAAGGAGAACGCCTTGGGCTCAGGAGAGCTTGCACCGTGAGCTGGTAGACAAGGGGGGTGTTAGTCCCTGAATATACTTATATATCAATAATTTGAAGTAAAGAAGCCTGTGGCCTTTGTCACTCTAAAGGATGTGTATCAAAGAAAAGAGAAGACTGATTCATAAATGTGTGGTGAGCATGTTTTTTGACTTTGACATTAATTGCCTCTTCTTTCTGGCAAGAGCCTAGATTTGTTTTGGGTGCCTCCCATTTTGCACTCCATGTTGGTGCTTGGATGGGGCCTTACCTCTGTCTCAGCAGCGGAGCTCGTGCTAAAGGCCAAAGACAGTCTGCCGGTGGCATTGCCCTTGTCACAAGACTCAAGAGAAAGGGGGAAAAAACCACTTAAATGTATACATGTTCATGCAAGTGTTTATACATCGAGGGTTTGAACCCAGCTCGTGGGTTTTGGTAGGCTTTTCATCTGTTTGACTTACCTTATCAAAAAGAAGAAAACAGGATTTGAAATTTTAAGTTTCTAACTACCTCTACTAAAATTAATAGCTTACTGTCAGAAACCATGTAATACATTTTGTTCAATAGAACTTGGGCTTATATATTGCTAATAATATTGAATAACAGCCTAGGTTGGGGTGACTTTATAAAACTCAATTGCTAAATAATAGCTCTATGTGACACATTTAGTTTTATTATTCTGAAAGAATCCCAAACAGTATCTTGAAGAGATGCTTTAAAATAAAAAATGAATTCACAGACCTTGTACCCCTGAAGCAAATAATACATCATATGTTAATTTAAAAAATTAAAAAAGAAAAAGGAAAAAAGAAAAAAATCAAATATGAATGTAATTTATAATTTCATCAGTGATACTTCTCTTATGTCTTATTTTTATCTAAAAGATACATTGAAGATGCTGTTTTTGTGACTTGACATATCACTTTTTTAATATTAGAGAGACAAGGCACTTTTCATGGTCATGAGCAGAATGTGGGAATATGTAATTAACTCATGCTCCAATAAATTAAAAGAGCCAACCATTTCATTCAAACTGGGCTGAAGTTTGTTTTGTTCTAATTTTTAAAACTTTCTATTGTGAAATATACACACAAAAAGGCCATAGGAAGCCAAAATGTATAGCTCAATGATTTTTCATAAACCAAACACATGTACACTACATCAAGAATTAATATGTTGCCTGTGCCCCAAATGTGCCCCCTCATTTCCCTTCCCAATCACTGCCCCCTTCCTTTCCATTATCCTTTTCATAGTCATGATGCTGATTTTATGAAAAGTCTTATAGAAATTGTTTTTTTTAACCTTTATGCCTAACTGTGCATCTCTCAACCTTAGTTTATTTTTGCCTATTTTCTTTAACTTTACATAAATGGAATTATACAATATATCTTCTTTTGTGCCTGGATTCTTTCACTCAACATTGTCTTTGTGAGGTTCAACCATGTTGTTGCACGTAGCTCTAGTTCCTTTATTTTTGTTGACATACATTCATGATTATTGAGTGACATTTTGTTTCTAGTTTTTATCTATTACTAATCCTTACAATATTGCAAAGAAGATCTATATTGTTGCCATAAACGTTATTATGCATGTCTGTGGAAACACGGGCATGCCTTTTTCTTGAGTATATACCTAAAGATAGAATTTTGGTAGGTGAAGTGGTAAAGTAGGGTCTCCAGCCCATGTCTCTTTAACTCCAAAACCAAAGCAATGTGTTAAATTCCTAGGCTATAACATATTTTTAAAAAGAGGTAGAGATTAATAGATTATACTTTGATAAAATTGTTTTTGGCAGCTGGCTTATCAAGACAACTTATTATAAATAATAATGATAAAGAATGGCAGTTACGTTCTTCAACATTACAAGGGCAAGAGATCTAAACATTGAGCAAAACCAGGAAGGTAATTTGCTTGGGTACTGGTATCAGTTATATTAGAGAAATTCTGAGGTTTTCATCTGTCCTGCGGATGCAGTGACCCCATGAGCATCTGGCATTTTATGTTTCAAGAGATCAATACAACCAAAGTTTTGTAGGTCTCCATTTAAAGTAGTTATATCCCTTGGCCTCAGGGTCTTGCACATCTGTACTGACCTAGCCACAGGCCAATAGTTATGAATACCAATTTAGGAATTACATAAAGTTTGCTTGACTCGTGAGATAACTAGTCAAGAAAGACAACAGCTACACTGGATTCCAATCTCATAGGACTGTCATCTGCAAGAACTTGAATCTACCACTTTGATTTAGAATGTTCTGTACTTTTTAAATAGAATTCATATTGTTATCATTTCATGAATCTCTTGAATGTTTACTTCATCCTTATAAGAAACCCAAGCTTAAGCTGGCCAAATAAAACACAAGACACCAGCCAAATTTGAATTTCAGAGAAACAAACAAGTTTTTGTCTAAATATGAAATATATTTATATGCTAAATTGGGTAAATCCTGCCCAAGCTTAAGCTTCTTCATGCTGATCTGTCTGTAGAGTCACTATATACTTTTGTCTATCTTATCATGACCCATAGAAAATATGAATTAAGAGGTTCTATTCTCCTCACTATTTTTTTAGATATTTATTTATTTATTTTAGAGAGAGAGAGAGAAAGAGCATGAATGGGAGTGGCAGAGGGAGAGAGAGAGGGAAACTCAAGTCAACTCTCCACTCAGCACAGAGCCTGACTAGGGACTTGATCTCATGACCCTGAGATCACCACCTGAACTGAAACCAAGAGTCCAACGCTTAACCATCTGTGCCACCCAGGCACCCCTCTCCTTACTATTCTTTATCTCATGGCAACAATAACAGAACTGACTTTGAATATTGTTTCCTGTGACCATTTTAATATTCATGTTAAGAGATTTCCAAAAATGCTATCTAGGGTTTACTAATATATAAGCTAGATTATCAGGTGTGAGCCTCCATGTCTCTGGGATATTAATGAACTTGACTCAACTGTTGCGATGTCTCCAGTGTCCCAATGGAATGGGAAATACAAACTCCTTGCCAAGAGTTCAACACATTCCTGAGGATTTGATTTTCATGATCCTCACTTCTCTTGGGCTCCTATCTCTCTATCCACTCAGATGCTGCTCCACGGTGACCCCCAAACCTCCCTTCAACTTTTGCTAAAAAATCCACGCACACAAACTCCTTATGAGAAAAGTTAACTTTACATAAGATGGGTTCCTATCACAGCAATGCAAACAACTTTACGCTAGTATTTTCTCTTTGATAATTATATTCAGGAACCACTGAAACTCCTGACCTCTATGGGGTTTCACTGACTGTTCAACTAATCCAGAACTCACACAAAGCAGGCATTGACTCCTAAGCCCTCAGGGCATTTATCTTCTATCAGGAGCCTGAATTAAAGTAATTTTTAAAATAAAAACAATTTCATTTGAAAACAAACTTTGATCTTAACAGTCAAAATATCAGCGTTTTCTCCACATTACCTAAAATCACTATACTTACACTCTGTATACTGAGTAGGAAGATTAATGTGCTATAATCTTTGTGGGGAATAACTTGGAGGTAAGTATAAAGTAAATGAAAAGCATATGCTTCCTATGACCTAGAATTTCCACCTGTAGAAATTCATCCTAAGGAGACAATCATGGTTAGTAGGTATAAAGGTTTATCATATGAATGGTTTTTACAATTTGTTTGTAACAGGGAAAGGCCATAAATAATGTAAATGTCCAATAATAGGGGACTGCCAGGATTAATAATTTTCATCCATAAAGTGAAATACTATTAAGCTATCAAAATGTCATGTAGAGTAACATTTAACAATATGAGAAGATATTTTGATATATGATTAAATAGAAAAAAGAATCAGGTTTCAAAATACTCAGGAAACATAATATCAATTCTTTATAAAGAATCTCTCATTTCAAAAACTTATAGAAGGTATGTATCAAATTAACTTTAATTACCTCTGATGACAAAATAAAATGTGATTTACATTTTCTTAGTGTTTCCAGTATTATCTAATATTTCTGTTATATATACATATTTTTCTTACAAAAAATAAATTAATAATAATTACATCCTGGCAAAGAAGCACATCATTTTTTTTAAAGATTTTATTAATTTATTTGACAGAGAGAGAGAGAGACAGCAAGAGAGGGAGCACAAGTAGGGGAGTGGGAGAGGGAGAAGCAGGTTACCCACTGAGCAGGGAGCCCAACACAGGGCTGGATTCCAGGACCCTGGGATCATGACCTGAGCCAAAGACAGATGCTTAACAACTAAGCGACACAGAAGCACATCATTTTTTTAACAGTATTCAATTCTCAGATGTTTCTACTGTGTATTTATCTTCGACTAATAACATTAATGTTTTAATCTTTCTTTTCCAAAAAAAGCGTAATTTTTGCTAATGCAAAAGAACTCTAAGTTATTATGAGAATATGCATTTTATTTTTCATGATATGAATTATTATTGTTGAAGGTTGCATGTTAAGCCATCAAAGAAACATATGAGTAAACAGGGACTTTGCTTGCTGTGAATGTATTATAAAGTGTACACTTATTTTCTAAACAGTAAGATTTTATTTAAGAACCCTTCATTGCCATCTGTCCATAATTTCATTCATTCATTAAAATATTTTGGGCACCTGCTATACACCACGCAAAGTTTAATGTACCAAAAAGGTAATAGAAAAGAAATCGAAGTCATTTTCTCGTCACACAACTTATTATAGTAAGAGATGGTAAACACTAAAGAAATACATATAATATACAAATTGCATATAATTATACATCTTTTATATGTATTTCTTATTACTTTATAAAGTAAGTATGATGCAGAGAAACAAAGGAAGAAGCAGGATGAAGGCACGCAAAGTAGAAAGCTATCCTCGCTATTTTACGTAGGCTCCTCAGGAAAGACCCTCTCACAAGATAACATTGGAGCTGAGACCTAAATGCAAGTTTCAGTGTAGAGGAGATGGTAAAAACAAAGCTCAAGAAACAGCAAGCAGTCTTGCTAAAGTGGGATTATAAAGGGGGACACAACTCCCCAAGTTTTTCCAATAAACCCACTGTTTATAGACTGAGTAACTTTAAAAGCTACTTTTTTTTTTCTCCCTTTTCAATACTTCATGATGAGCAATGTCTACTCTCACTCCTTTCCATGACTCCTCTCTTAAAAATTATGGACAATTGTTTTCTCTTTCCACCCCATATGGCAATCATTTACCATACTCAGGCGTGTCTTCTTTACCAAACAAACATGCCCTCACAGCAATAATACGTACTTTATGTATTTGGTTTATATATTTGGCTTTGAATTGCCTTAGGGTGAATTATCAAAATAAAATTTATAGAGTTGAATAGGTTATAAAACATAAAACAAGAACAGTCGTTAGTAAGCATAATGACTTAAAAATGCCATCATAAAATCACATAAACTCATTAAAAAAACATACACACAAACACGACCACTAATCTAAGAGTCAAAAAACAGGTATCATTCTTTTCCTAGGTTATCTCGCAGACAGAATTCATTGAGATTGGGAGAAGATAGGGTATTTTATTAGTTGGGATGTTATGTTCTTGGCAAGAAGGTTCTGCTCTCTGCTTTTAGATTCCATAAAATGAAAGGAATATAGGAGGAACTTGGCCTCTTCGTTACAAACGTTTGATCAATTCATGTTCATCACAAAGAAGAGCTCTTTCTCAATCCCTAGATATTTCTGATAAGCCAGGCCTCCATTAAATTTCTGTACTCCTTATTTTGAGATTCAATAATTCTCTCATGTTGAGTCATTAGGTGAGTATAATTTTGCCCACTGATATTGAAAAATGACCCGAGGATCTGGGAGCCACTTATGATGACTTTTGAAGAAGCCCAGACAGCTGTGCCCATTGAGTTGGTAATCCTCAGGATGGCTTTCCTATAATGAATGCTTCTGAATGGTATTTCATCATTACATGCCACTTTATACGAACTCATTATGAGCAGATTGTAAGGGTGTGCTCACCTGTATTACTCCCTTTGGGAAAGCACAATAATGATGAAGATATCATTTAGGTCTAAGAGTTCAGTCCTCTCCGCCAAAGGGATCCTTTAAGGCTGGCATTTTGCAAAAACAGCAAAAGCATTCATTTAAAAGGACTGCACCTACTCTGTGAAATCCACCATATAGATTGTTAAATATCAGAAGGAGAAAAAGCAAGAAATGACTGTGGGTATAAGTAAGGATAGGTAGGTACCATGTGGGTTTGAGTGAACTCTGCACTAGGTTTTGGTGTAAACCTTCACTGGTAGGGCCAAGGGTCACATCTCTGTTCTACGTGTGGAGTCTCTTTCATTTTCCTAATTCTGTGTTGTGTGCTTTGGTATTTTGCGCAGTGTTCGGAGTACGAAAGCTTCATTTCATTTGGACTTCTTAAAAATGCCCTCTGATAAACTTCTATTAATGCTTTCTGCACCTGTGGTGATAGAAGTTTCCCTAATACTCAGAGAAAAGGGACCTGGACTACAAGGCTGCGTGGAATTCTCTTCTCCATTGTCCATGAGACATCTGTTCTGTAATTCTTACCGGACACCTGGCTGTATGCTTAGAATGAAAAGCAAGTCCCTTTGTTCAGGTTGCAAATTTAGTACAGTTTTGCAGTTAGCTGTGTCCTTTCTTTCTGAGAGCTCCAAAAGGGTGAATGAAATGTCTAGAGATATATCTCCAACAAGATGAATGAGGCAAAAATTGGAAAAAATGAACTGAGTTGGGACTATGTGCAATGGTATCCCACAGACTGCTCGCGATCCAAAGCGGCCTGCTGTCTTCGTTTACAGTCTGGCCAGCCTGCATACATTCCCTTCCCCATGCTCCATTCACTTACTTAACTATACTGTGAGTACCCAGCCTGCAGTGAGCGCCAGCTGAGGTTTTGAAATAGACAGACTCCGTTTCTGGCCTCATGGAGCTTATAATTTAACGTGCTCATCGGTTTTTTTTTTTTTTTTTTTTTTTTTTTTTTGCGCTGTTTCAAACATGTGTAGACAAACAACAGACAAATTTTGAAATCTCATTGCAGGATGAATAGGTAATAAATGCTCTTAGATTTTCTTAGGGATTCTCTAGTTTTATTGATGAGGTGGTTTTACAAGATTCATTTCAGCCTCTGGATGTTTGTCCAAATGACCAGGCTACTATTTACCTGAAACATGCTAGGATTTTACTTGTACTTGCTTGGCAAAAGGAAGTCTGTTTTTTATATCTGCAAACAAGTCCTGTGGAATATTTTTCAGTTTAAATAGTTCATGATGTCAGCATGTCAGAGGTTTAAATTTACACAGTTAAGAGTCTTTCTAATGGGGCTCAATAGGGCACGTATCCAAGCAGAATTTTGCCGACTTTAATCTTGAGCTTTATAGTAAGAGTTCACTATATCTATTTAATGGAAGAGAATGTGAATTGGCAATACATTATTCCAAACGTTATATATTTATGAGGCCTGCATATCCAGAACTCACAGCCCAATTATTACCCTGGCCAGAGACCTTATTTCTAGATTCATGTTTTCTCCTCATGTATAGCTGTAAACCACAAGTGAAGTTCCTAATGTTAGACAAGGTGTATCCATTAGTTCCACTAAAAAGCTCTAACCACTGGAGCTCATTGATTTTTAGTTTCATATATCTTTAATGAGGAGATTAAATACTTGTTTAGGAAGCAGAGCCTCGCTTAAGTGGTGTTTTTTCCTTCAGCGTATACAGTTGAAGACCTCCATAATCTCTCCCATAGGTCATGCCATGAAACAAGCCTTTTTACCCTAAAACATAAACTTAATGTACTTCTGTAATTGCATAAATGAGCATATTATGATCATTTTTTTAAAAGCATTGAAAATAAATAACCCCAGGAGAGGCACCAGATATTTCTAATTGTCTAGTATCTGAGTATCTATTCTAGGCTGTCCATTTTTCATTCTCTATAAGTGTCCAGCAAAAATGCCAAGTCCAGTTTTCTTTTTTTTAAAAGGTTTTATTTATTTAATTTGTCAGAGAGAGAGAGGGAGAACAAGAGAGAGAGCACAAGCAGTGAAAACAGCAGGAAGAGGAAGAAGCAGTCTCCCTGTGGACCAAGGAGCCCGATGTGGGACTTGATTCTAGGACCCTGGGATCATGACATGAGCCGAAGGCAGACGCTTAACGACCAAGCCACCCAGGCATCCCCCAAGTCCAGTTTTCAAGTGAAGATAAAATATATCTTGATCATGAATTGGTGTTGACTATGGGAAAAGAAAAATTCTAAACTCAAGGCCCAAAGCAGTTCCCTCTTACATCTCTTGGGTCAAAGAAAGAATGAAAGAAAATTAAAACTGGCCACTGTCTAGAATATTCCTTAAGCATATAATAACTATAAAATAACTACAGTGAGAGATGATACCAATTCATTGTTGGCATAATGAATGAAATATGTAGAGATGTACCTCCATAAAGATTAATAAACTAAACAAAAGTGTGATCAGAATACAGAGTATCAAGCCACATTGCTTGGCTGATTATGCACCATAACACTAGATATGGAAGGCTGTAAGTCCCTTAAAATAGGATCCAGCAGAGTGATACTAGCAGGGTCTGCATGCAGAGCTTCTTTGTGTGTGGCAAGGAAACCACACTCTAAAAGATCTGCAGCAGGTCCCTAGGTAATCTAACCAGACAGTGGGAAAAGAAGATCAATTGATTGCTCACTCTACTTTAAAGAAAGAAAACTTCTCTCCTTCAGGGAAAAACAGAGATAAGGTATTAGTAATGGGGGGCGAGGGATGCTGGGGGAAAATGGAGAAAGCATGAGCATCCAGGAAAAACCAAATTAGTTCCCTTAGAAAGTGTTTTGTCATACCTTTAGTAATTTTGTGATTGGTTCTCCATAACACTGAAACAGTAACTAATAATTTCTAAGTACAAAATTATTTTTTATATTACTAATCTATGTAAGTTCAAACATCTGTCATTTAAACAAGTTTATTCAGAGGCTAAGGCAGCAAGATAAGAATGTGATAGGAGATGCAAAATCCAATAATCTTCATCCTGGGGAAAGGTATTTCTAACAAACACATATCCCCAATATGATGAGCTTTTTAAAAAACTCAAGAATAACACAAACATCCTCAAAGGAAAAAAATAGGCAAATGACTGGAGTTTGGACAAGGAACATGAAGAAAAGGTTAATAAGCATATTTTTAAATATTAAAACTCTCATAATTTGTCAGAGCATTTCTGAAAAACAATTGGACAACATATATCAGAATCCTTAAAATGTTCAGAATTTTTGGCCCAGTAATTCCAGCTATCAAAATTTATCCTGATACAATCACTAGAAATATTTCTAACCATATAGAAACTAGATACCAAGAGGTTGGGGAAATTCTAGATGTCTAACAACAACAACAAAAAAAAAAAAGGAAAAGAGAAAGCAACTATGGTATACTCATCTAATGAAATATTCTCCAGTCACTAAAATTACATTAATAATAATTTTAATGACATAGGAAAAGGCTTATGATATAACCTACATGAAGAAAGCATTTATTTATAGCATGATCATAATTATGGAAACAAATACATAGAAAAAAATGTATTTGTGGTTATATTCACATTATCTTAAGTGTGGTTATATTCACATTATGGAAATGTACCTGTAATTTTTATTTTATTTTTTATAACTTCCTATTTTTTAAAGTTTTCTAAAATGAGTATGTCTTACTTCTGCTTTGTTTTTAAGAAAAAAAATAACAACCCAAATGTCTAAGAAATACATCCAACCTCTAAGGAGAGCAGAGGCACAGCTGAATCTGACAAGTGCTGGCTTAATATTACCCCAATTTCTGTGACATCAAAATTTCACTTTAGCTACAATATATCATTTGAGCTACCTAGGAGAGTGTGGATGGTAAAAAAAAAAAATTGTAAAATACTTCCACAACATGAAGATCTTGTTCCATGCACATTTTCCACATGTAGAATACCAGATATCCTCCATCTTGCTGGTCCCAGAAGTCATGGCAGTGGACACAGTAGCTGAGGAGAACTTTTTTCCTTCCATGTACACAGAGAGAGGTTAAACCTATGTTTTCTTGTATGGTGAGTAGTTGCCATTGATTCACTATAAAAACCATGCTAGGCATGGAGGGCCCCCTGCAAGTGAACTATTTATTTTCAAAGACAGTATGGGGGGTGTTTGAAGGTTTATTGTCACTGGAACTCGAAAGCGTAAAGCCAGAAAAAGGTGATCTGTGAGGAAGTGCTAGTGCACCCATTCAGATTCAAAATTCTCCACATCTAAAAGGCGCGACTGACCCAGAGATTGGGACTGCTCGGTGGCTCAATTTTTGCGCAAGTTTAAAGTAGCCTTAATTTTGTTCTCATTTTCTTCTTTCTCCTTTTTAAGCTAACAACACTTCAGCAGATAATTCGGAAAATTATCTTTAGCATGCTCTCAAGGCATAACAATAATGCCCCTTTCTATTGAGCCCTGACCCCTAATATTTTTCTAGGCAAGACCTTGAGAGAGGTAGAAAATTGAGAGGGTGAAGGGGGAAATCTTCAAAAGCAGCATGCCTCTAAATTGATACCATGTAAACCTCTCGTAGCATCGGGAAACCACTGCTGGGGGTAAATGAAATGAATTCACTGGGGCATCTAATCCTATTCCTGGAACATTTAAACGCTTTAAATGCACTGGCGAGCAAACAAACTTCAAAGCAATCATTACACCCCAGACACTGTTGCTGGTGTGGCTGAAATCTTTATGAGATTAGCCCCCCACAGGGAGAGAAGTTAAACAAGGCCAGAACCACTTTGAAACTGTAGGGAGGATACCCATTTACCGGCTGAGAATCAGGGCAAATGTGCCTAATTCCCAGACCCAGATCCAGACATCACCTACGGAGTCGAACGCTCTACCCAACTCGCCGCCGCCAAGCCCTGTTTCTGGGTTTGGAAGCCCCCTCCGCACCGACAACGCTGGGCCAGCATCAAAATCCAAGGTTCCCGTCTTCACTGGCCAAGAACTAAATGCCGGATGGCATCTGTTGTCAAAGGGCGTGACTACGTTTTAGTTCTGCTTTGTTTCAAATACGTGAAAAATGATAAGCAAAAGTAGGAAAGATTATTTATTGTTAGGGTTCTTTTTTTCCTATCAACTTTTCGACTCTTATACTTGTCAGATGCTCCCCTAAATCTTCTTCCTGTTTAATCCCAATCCTGAATCTACAATACAAATAAAATATTTCATTAGTTAACCAATGTATGAATAAAACTTTTGGCTATTCCTGAACTAGCAAAGTGATTTTTTGTACTTACGTAAATGGCGCTAAAAGTATGAATTCATTTGACCAATATTGACTTCCCTCCCATATTAGACAAACAAAATTGATACCAATGCTGTAAAGATGTAAATCAAACGGCATCATTTCATCACAGGGCTCCAGTTCCATGGTGGATAGTATAAGGCAGACAAATCAGGATCCAACATGGCTGTGTCAGGTGCACAGAGAAAAGATAGCAGATAGTGATGGAGGCTTGAATATGTTTTCTTCCCTCGATCTTTTCATTCCCATGGTTCTTAATTTCTGAAATTCTACATACCAGAGATGAGTTTGCGCTATCAATTTTCAGACTTAAATTTCAGAGATTGGAGTTATTTCTATTTGATTTGTCTTTGTCAGTTCACACTGAAAATTTTATGAGAACATAAATCAGTTTTTATTTACTCCCTGACATGATGCTGCCAAATGAATCTGGTTCTCTGTGAACATCGTGGCCAAGATGTCTCTCCATATCTTTAAAGGGACTGTTCTTATTGAGGGAACGTGTTGGCACAGCCTCTGTGGGGTCGCCTCTGCGGGGAGGCAGAATGGTCTGTTCAGGTACAGGTTTCTGTCACTCCTCGATTTTCATAGAAGTAGGTTAATCTGACTCCCGGAGGGACTAACAGTGGAAGCATACGGCTCAGCCAGGCTAGCCAGTTACCTAGGCCAGGTACTTAAAAATCTCAACCTCAAATAAAAAAAGAAAATAAGAGACAGGAGGAGAGAGAGAGAGAGAGAGCCTCAAGAGGATATAGAACCCATCCAGTCCTTAGTATACTTTAAAATCTGTCTTTCATTATACCATTCCAGCAGGAAGCCTCACCCCTCAAGCACATCCTATTAGTTCCCCAAAGATTTATTACTTTGTTGCTTTGGGGTATAATTCTACCAGGCTATGTAGTAGACAATTATAAGTAAGCTCATTGTGAAAGTACTGTAAGAATACGGTCTCCCATGTTCCAGCACTCTCTCTGAGAATCCACAAGAGAAATTTATCTCTGGGCGTAGAATGGGAAAAAATTAGAATATTCATGAGCAATGACCTGGTTTGTTTTTTATCTCATTAAGCACTGTGAATCATAAAGCTGATCGGGTCTTCTTTAAGCTGGCTGTTCAAAATTTTAGAGCCACATACATGGCCCCGTTCACTAAAGAATAAAAAACTCCCAACATCGGATGCATATACTAGTCTCAATTCTAATTTCTTAATATCTTTCGAGTATTCTTGTCCTTTACTGCATTCCTTCATCTGTTTTAAATGTTGGTTCTATCTCGTTAGATTGTGTGCATTTTGTTAAGGAATCTTAAATCTTTTTTTTTTTTTTGAGTATAATATTTACAACAAACTGAAAGCAATAATTAAAAATAACCATTCTTTGAGATGCCCCTTTCCTTCCCATCCTTGGAAGAGCCTAGCTATTGTTTCCTGACAATGCTACTAATATTTGCCAATCCAGCAGAAAATTTTACACAAATGAACTGGTGTAATAGGATGTTAACCTATAATAAGAATTTGTCACATCACAGTCACACTACGGGAGATCTGCCATTGATTTTTCAGTAAATATGGCAAATGGTAAAAAATATAGTGTGTGCTCCTCAGCACTAAATTTTTCAGTGACCATTTTTCTTTCTGTTGGTTTCTATTCTGCTGTCTTCGGGTGATATTTAATAAAATGCTCTCTTTTCTCAGTATATGTGCTTATACTGACATGGCTAATGGGGCCTTATACTAAAGTTGTCATCTGTTTTGCTATTAATGCATTTGTAAAGCTTGCCTTCATTCTTTAGTAAAGCACGAAAAGCAAATTAGGTGGGCAAAAAAATGACCATGTCATCGAATTAAAGAGCAAGCATAGACCAAGCCTCCCCCGGGTCTTTTAGGTTTTTTAAATCCTTACAAGCCAAAAGACAGTCTCTTAACATCTCAAAAAGTGAAACTCAGAATATGGTAAAAGTGCATGACAATAGTTGGAAAGGTCTTGTTTCCACTTAGCCTCAGCTGTTCCTTCTGGAACTCAAGTACCTTTGTTTATTATTCTGTTCTCATTTAACATAAAAATAATCCCTATCTCTAATAGGAACCCTTTGGAAGGTCAGGTTTGATGCGATCAGGATGTCATTGGAGAATGCCTCCTCTCTCTCACGCAAGATGGCATTTACCTTGCAAAGTTGTGATGATCCAGAGTCTGGGCCTCTGATTGTGTGAACTCAGAAATCTGATTTTTTTAGCATTTGGGGAAAGGAGTTACCACCGGTCATGGGAAGACGTAATCAGCAGAGTTCACCGAGACAAACACACAGACCCAACTTCTTTTCTTCGTGGCATGACTAATCCTTTAGCTGACTTAGCAACTCTCTGTTCCTAAGCATGCTGGCCATCAGAAAATCAGAATATGGGAAGTTTATTATTCGGATAGTTGTTCCAGACTTTGAACTTCAAGCATGTGAAGACACCTGAAATACCAAGCCAACCAAGATTGGTTCCCTGACCTCCAGAAGTGTGTAGTCTACTCGGCAGACACAGACATAAAAACACAAATTTAATGACAGTATCAGTTTGGTTGAAAGATCATGTCGTGAGTGTTCAAACGCATCATATCAAGTCAGGCTCTGTGATGTGAATATATTTGCCCACGGAAGAGGAATATTTCAAATCCACTGCCCAAGACTCCCTCTTCTACAGAAAGTGATTGATCAAATCCGGTTCTCTGTGTAATTGTTTTATAGTTTCTCCATCAGAAAGGAATCTTCCTTCCCTTACTGTCAGTGTTTCCCCTTTATCTACACACATACTCCCACCCATGTAAAGAAGACAATTTAAAGCCACAGTCGCTCATCTCCTCCTGCTTAAATGACATAATTTAAAAAAATACAAATCTTCAGTGACTGTTGCCTGGCAAATGAAATCCAACTATCGATGTTGGGGTATCGTTCAAGGCCTAGATTTCACCACCTTGTGTTCTTCGTCTCCTTTCTCCTTCCAGTACGCTCTTGGTAAGTAAACCATTTACTGTATTCAGTCAGACAGTCTATAAATATTTGTTCAACACCTACTATGTGCCAAGTACTATACTTAACGATGGTAAACAGGAAAGAAGCCAATAGACACACTTGTTCCCTCAGCCTGGAGGTGATTTCTATCCCATTTGTTTGTTTAAAAGCTACTTAGTATTCAAAGTGTAGCTGAAATATCACTTTCATCATTATATTGCCTGGAATCTACCCAGCTGAAAGAAATCATTGCCTGTTACATATTCTAATCCTCAGTCCCAGGTACTTTCTTGTAGTGCTTAATTACCTTCCAGTTATTTTTGCTTTCACTTGACTACTAGTACGGAGGTCTCTTGAATGCAGAATGCATATATGATTCATCTTGGTTTCCTCCCAGCATTTTAAACATAGTAGTTGCACATGGAATCATCGACTAGAGCCAGATTGTTGCAGCATTTCTGGAGTTGAAAACTTAAAGGTGCGGTGATTTAAGCTTTGTGTACTCTATGGATAGAGTAGTTTGTTTTTATCTTGTCAAAAAAATTTTTTAATTTTACTGCCATTCAAATATACCATGCCATTTCATTTGCATTTGTTGATTAAATTAAGTGGAAATGTTTTCTTCTAACTTGTTTTACAACTCCTATTACAGAAAATAAAATTTTTCTCTTTTAATATCCAATATACAAAAACGTTAGCAGATCATTTCTTCTCAAAAGCTACACTGATTTTCATCGTTCCTCTCAGGGAGTTTGATGCTAAGCATGTATCACGTTAAAAAAAGGTATCTTTGAACAGATTTGCTGCTCTGTTGGCTATTGGCTAAAAAAGGGTCCCAGGATATTCGTTTCTGGATAGTTTTATACCATAAAGAAATTAAAATAAAGTGTCTTAGTTTCAAGTTGAACCAAGACAGGAAGAAAACATGAACCCCCTAGGAATTGTCATTTAGGCATTTATGACCAGATCAGTGTAAATTTTCTTCAGCATCTGCTGTTCTCTTTATGTCAGCGTCCTGGAAGTGGCAAGGCCATGCAGCTCAGTGGACACCTCAGAAATGTGTGCCTTCAATCCACCAGAAAACCCATATGAATTAAACAGACAGGACAGCATCTCCTCCTGACCTCTTTGTCTAATTCCCTTATTTTCCTAGAGGTCACACCTATAGTTTCAGACTAACTCTGTTTTCTGTGACTTCATATAGCCTGGCTGACCTCTTTCTTTCCTAAACTTTATATTTGATACACCACCCCTCTCTACTTACAGAGAATTGCCTTTTTTTTTTTTTTTTTTTTTTTTTGGTCAGGTAAGCTACACATTGCCTTTAAAAATCATTTCCCAAGGCTTTCTTGTTCCAGCCCACAAGAGCTAATTAATTTCACCCATTTTCTACATGTTCCCCCTCAAACTAGTCTGGCAATATGGTATTTGTGAGACTATTCTTGGGCTCTATGCCATTTGGGCTTGAACCCCGGTTAAATGGTAAGGTTAATGGTACTTTGGAAATATGGGATGTGTCTTCATTATCAACCAACATTATATTTTCTTTGTAATCTCAGTGACTAACTGCAGGCATATTTTAAAATGCCCACATGATCATTTTTAATCCTAAGAAAAATTTAACTTGTGTGGCTTACTAGGAAAAGAGAATGGTTTTCCTTCACACATCTTACCGATAATGAAGTTTGTAGATGTTGGAATTATCTACCCAGAAAAGAGAGAAGGAGGTAGGTTTTAAAATGAAAACAAAACAACAACAAAAAACGGAGAAGGAGGCAAACCATAAGAGACTCTCAACTCTAGGAAATAAACTCAGGGCTGCTGGAGGGGACGGGTGGGGGATGGGGTAAATGGGTGATGGGCATTAAGGAGGGCACTTGGAATGGGCACTGAGTGTTATATGTAACTGATAAATCACTAAATTCTATCCCTGAAACTAATACTACACTATATGTTAACTAACTTGAATTTAAATAAATCTTGAAAGAAAAAAAATAACATTTCTTTCTTTCTTTTTTTTTCTTTTCTCCTCTTCTCTGTTTTTGTTAAAGGTATGGGAGGCATTTTAGGGAGAGTAACTTTAAATATCAACTTAGCCCTTCTTGCTGAATTAAGTAATACTGAAAGGAAAAAGGACTGACCTGCCAGAGGGAGAAAAGTTTAAATTCAGTGAGAATAGTGTAGAGTTTTTGGAAAGAGTCTAGTTCAAATAAATTTTATTCCAAGAATTTGAATACTTAAAAGACAGAGACTAGACACCTACATCCACAAAGAGGAGCTGCCAATTATCCGGTGAGTTGAGCAGTTAGCTATCTAGTTAGCTAGAAAATTCTAGCCTCAAACTCCTACTTTCTCCTCAATAGTGGATTAGTTTTATCTAAAATGCCTGGCTAATTACTTCAGTTCTGTACTCCATTTTGCCCACATGGACAAAGGTTGAATGTCACCTTCCAATTCAATTCTCAGAGATAAGGAGGCATTGGGAGGGCATCGTTTGCATTAGAGTTTCTCAGAATGACATTATAGTTCAGCGAATGAATATAGAATTAGACTAACTTGCACATTCAAACAACATTTGATGACTTGGGAAAATAGAGGTAAAAGCCTGGTGTGGATTACCCTAAACCACAGGCATCTGACAGAGAATCAAATTAGGCACCAACTCAACTGATATGAAAATTTCCATTTAAAAGGAGAGTTGTGTCGAATATATTTGTGCACCAGCTCTGACACTTCTGTAAATGATTTTAACATCTCAAAGCCCAGATGAAAGTATTATAATTACTGAGAAATAGAAATATCATCACCAAACATAAGAGGATCCTTTTATTATTCTTAGTAGTAGAGAAATAGGTCCAAATTTTTCAAAGTGTTGGTGAGAAAAATGCAAGACCACAAATCAGTATGTGAGAGCAATGACTCCAGATTCCTCTCTTTTTTGCTTCCTTTTGCTCAACCCAGATGTAAATTCAAATTACACAACAGTAAAATGGTTAAAGAAGTATTAACAAACTCAAGAGGTAGAAAACTGAGGCAAGAAAGAAACCAGATCATTCATTTCTGAATAAACAGAAATTCTCCCAGAAGTTTGTGAGAAAAAATCATGCTATTCAGGAGGAAAAAAAATGTCCAAGTCTTCAAATAGTCACACTTTTTAAAGATTTTATTTAATTATTTATTTGAGAGAGAAAGAGAAAGAGAAAATGAGGCCGGGGGGTGGGGGGGGAGGGAAAAACAGTTTCCTCACTGAGCAGGGAGTCCAGCATGGGGCTAGATCCCAGGACCCCGGGATCATGACCTGAGCCAATAGCAGATTTTTAACTGACTGAGCCACCCAGCAGCTCCAAATAGTCCCATTTTTTAAACACAGAGTTGGCCTACAATTTCCCCCATTAAATTCAATAAAATACAGTAAGCCTTTCAAAACTTTTAATAATTCCATAAATGCAGGATTGAAATTATTTATAAAACATTGGGATTCCTCTTCAAGGCTAGCCATTTATACCAACAACCACAAAAAGATAGGGCAGTTGTTTCGCATTTCACTGGCTATACTTTGTTTGGACTACAGTGAACCATCAAGATCTTTTATGATGTGGATGTTAAAATGGTGTGCTAGCTCACCTGAGGCTGAACTACTCTCTACAAAGACAACTCTAGCAAACAGTCTCATATATATATGTGTGTGTGTATACATATATACACACACACATTTATATATATATATAAATAATATACACATCATATATAATGTATATATAATATATACATTTAATTATACATTATGTTAATGTATAATTAAAAATTATACATTATGTTAATGTATAATTAAAAATTATACATTATGTTAATGTATAATTAAAAATTATACATTATGTTAATGTATAATTAAAAATTATACATTGCTATAGAACTTTGGTACTCAAACATCTAGAGAACCAACTAGTAAAGAGAAAGACACGTACCACTCAACAGCAAAGTTAATCTCATCTCAAACCAGCCAAGCTGCATTAGATAAATGCCTGCCAGACTTCACATTTAGTTGGGGGCTAAGAACATTATGTTATTTCCAGCAAAAAACCTGAACAGTGTATTCTAACACCCCACCCCATCCCCACATTAACCATAAAAATATCAAAGAGATTATAGACTGTCTGTTGTTTGGCAAGACCTGGTGAATTCTCCCCACTTTCAAGTATAAGCAAAGCAAACAACAAACTAGATAGCTATTATATATTTTTAAAAATCTGTAACATAGAAGAAAAGAAAAATTGTTCTAATGAGGTAGAGGGAATGAAACCTATAAAAATTATTTTTTAAATAAATAAGAAAAATGAAGAATACCTCTATTTTAGAATGCTTTGCTTTGTTCCCTATAAAACATACAAAAACATAAACTTTATCACACAAGATAAGATGAAAGAGAGTGTTATTAAAAGATAAAGTATAAAGCAAACCAGCTGCATTAGGAATGAGGGTTGTGGCATCATTTCAGTTTCTCCTCACTTCTATCACTCATAGCAAAAAAATTAGAAGATAAAAACAATAATCTCCATCCTCATGAAACCAAGACATAGTCACAACCCCAGGTCTTGGGTTATTTAAAAAAAAAAAAAAAAAAGCTGCCAAATACAATAAATTCAGGATGAAATAAAAGAAGAGCCCTGAGAGCATGGGTAAAGTTCTGCAGTTCTCCTAGAGGATGCAGTGTTTCTTAAAGCTTCTAGATGCCAAATTAGCAAAAGACCTAAGCAGCTGTGTCAGAGTGAGAACAGCCACATCGGATGGTGTGGGCAGTACACGAGTTGGTCTAAGGGCATGTGGCCAGCTCATTCAGTTAAGCGTCCACCTTCAGGCACAGGTCATGAGCCCAGGGTCCTTGGATTGAGCCCCATCTGGGGTTTCCTGCTCAACAGGGAGTCTGCTTCCCCCTCTCCTCCCTGCTCCTGCTCTCTTGCTATTTCTAATATTTCTAAATATTTCTAAATAAGTTATTTTGTAAAAAAAATAAAAATAATACACAAGTTGGTCTAAACAATGCTTTCCCACATCTTTATAAAAGAGTAACTAAATGAAGTATTATGAATATGCAGTAGTTAAAAAGGATGTAGCAGATTTGTATATGTCAAGGTTATATTATGCTAATATACACCCTTAGTACTATATAAGAATTTTACTAAGTGTAAATATTTTATTTTTTTAATACTAAAATTTTACTAAAAAGTAAAATATGAGGTGAAGCAAACGCTAGGGGAAAGGATTCAGATGAGCCATCTTTGAAAGAAGCAGATGGAGAGAATATCAAAGTCAAGGAGTGATCAACTTGGGGGCAGCTAATGAAAATGAAAGGAATATATGCTAAATCATGATATGATAAGGTTTCACTGTGAACCACATATACCTTCTATTCTAATGAGGAAAAGAAATCTGCCCTATGATGCAGGAGTGACATCCAAAATATTTTTAAAAGCCATGTGAGTCACATACTAACCAACTGGAAAAAATCCTGGGCAATCAGAACAGAAGGAGATACATGAGATATACATATTGAAATAGAGGTGGCAAAATTATTCCTATATGCCAACGATATGATTACATACATAGAAACTCCAAGAAAATCAACTAAATAACCAAGTAAAGCATAATAATAAGTTAGCAAGTTGTTATACAAAGATCAATAGTTTTCCCACACACAGATGAGTTAGAAAATACAAGGAAATATCACATTTTAACAAGTAACAACAACAACAACAGAAAAAAACCCACAAAGTAACTATAGATAAATATAACAAGAAGTACTGACTTGTTTGGAAAAAACTATTTAAACTGTAAAGGACCTAAAAGAGGTGAGAAACCAGAAAAATAAAACCTGGTTTTAAATAGATGAATTAATACCATATGGATGACATTCTCCATAAATGAACCTATAAATCAAATGTAATTCTAATGTAAATATCATTGTGATTATTGGAGGGAAAAGAGGTGTCTGATAGCAGTCATGAAAATTTGGGGGGGTGGGGAATTTAAGTAGAACATTCATACAAAATAATACAACCTATTCTAAAGCTATAGAAATTAGAGCTGATGTTTATCCAGAAATATACAGCATATCAATTGAGGAGAACAGAGAGTTTAGAAGTAGGAAAAATGCATTATTCAATATCAGGACAGTAGGGACAGTAGGGGAAAAGTGATTATTTAATTAAATAATGTTAGAATATTCATTTTATGTTACAAAAAAATAAAGCTAAATCTGTATCTAGTTCCTTATGCTAAAATATATTTTAGATGAATACAAGTTACAGAAGTAAAAAGGAAACTGTAACAATTATAGAACAAGATATCTATTTTAAAAAATAATATTGGAGAAAGCCTGCTTTAAACAGATCATAAAACTTCAAGAACATTAAAAATTACTCTATTTTTATTTCATAAAAATCAATATAATAAGCTCTTACAAATTAATAAGAATATGAATATCATGGGGAAAGTTAGAACAAAAAAATGTGAACATACTGATTATGAACAAATAACAACAGATTAGAAATTCTTGAGAATTGCTTAAACTCTCCCTCTTAGAATTAAGGAAATGGGTCTTAAAACCCTTGATAGTGTTTCACAAGTTCAATTTAGGAAAAGACAGTAAGTTTGGTAATATACAACACTGGCAAGTAACAGGGATAAAAGGATTGTTCAAAGACCCTTACCAGAAACAAAAATTGTCATAAACTAATTGGAGGGTAATTGACATCATCTATATAAATTTAAAATATACACTATTTTTTGACCCATGAATTCACTTCTAGTAATCATTTTATAGTTACCCCTAAGGAAATGGAAAAAGCTATGTACAAGGATGTTTATTATAGCATTGTCTATAATAGCAAAAGGTTATACACAATTCAAAGTCCATTTCAAGGGAATGGCTAAATAATTATAAATAAATAAGAAGTATACAATAGTCAAAGAGAATATGGCAGATTCATGTATGTCAAGATTACATTATGCTAATATAATATACCCTTAGTACTATACGGAAATATTACTATGTTCAAGTATCATTTTTCTTTTTTAATATTAAAATTTATTAAAATACTAATTTTTAAAAAAATATCTCACTAAAAATAGAGGTCTATTACCAAAAAATGTATCCAGGGAAATAAAGGATACAAGGATAATATTTTTTTTTTTTTTAGATTTTTTATTTATCTATTTGACAGACAGAAATCAGAAGTAGGCAGAGAGGCAGGCAGAGAGAGAGGAGGAAGCAGTCTCCCCGCTGAGCAGAGAGTCTGATGCAGGGCTCGATCCCAGGACCCTGGGATCATGACCTGAGCCAAAGGCAGAGGCTTTAACCCACTGACCCACCCAGGTGCCCCACAGGGGTAATTTTAACATTCACATATGGCACAGAAAAGGGCAGAGAAATGGGTGAAAGAGATAAAGGTGATAAAGGGCAGTAACAGAGATGAACTTGGTGGTTATATGCGGTTCTTTAGCCAAAGCAGTGGCAGGGAAAGGACACATACAAACAGAATATATTGGTAGAAAGTATAGCTTATCATTTCATTAAATCTGAGATTCCACCAGCTCAAAGATACCATTCTTTTCAGGTGCAGAATGAAAGGAAAAAATGCTGTCAATTAAACTATGACATAAAATGGTTTTCTAATCATTGATTATAATGTGTATCCTAATTTCCTAGACGTTAAAATAGAGGGAAAATGCAACTTGTAATTGATGGGATACTGTATATGAAAAGTAGCCAATACCTAGAAATATCTTGACAGCAGTTGTGAATTTCAACAGTAAATACAAAATCCTTTCAGCAATCGGGCAAGAAAAAAATTACAGAGAAATAAAAATTAGCCGGGCCTTAGCTTTCTTTTCATTATGGAGTGCCAGAAGACATTGGACTAATCTTGAGAGTTTTGAGTAGGAAAGGATGAGATCCAAGAGTTCCATGGTCTGCCAAGTTGTTTTTTTCACATACAAAGGCAATGAAAAAATATTCTCAAATAGAGAGCTTGGGAAATGTATTACTATATTCCAAAAAAACCTACTCAAAATACATACTCCTGATGACCACACAATGTGAATAAAATGAGAAACACAGGTCAGAGTAGAAAGAACTAAGTTAATGTTTAATTTCACTAAATTAGAATTAAGTGTATAAATATATTAAACAAAATTAAAAGTAAAATAAATAATTTTGAAGGACTGTATATATGATGGCAGAAATAGTGATTTAATGATTAGGAATAATTTCAAAATAATCTCAATCTCTTTCTTCAGATTCTATTAGCAACATTGGAAAGAATTGGGGAAGTAGGATAAAACAAGCCACATTCACTATGTAAGGTAACAAAAAGTGTCCTATATCACTTGTTTCAGAGTTTTTAAAATTGATGTTCATATTAAAATTATAAGGTAGGAAACAAATTGACCCACAATGTTATCTCATAAAAAGTAACTATTGATATTTAAAAAAAAAATACATATAGTTTTAAGTTTTCAGGCAATAGATGGAAAATTAAGTTTATTTTCTGCCCCAGACAGACAGACAGACACACACACACACACACACACACACACTTAAAAAAATATTTACACTAAGGTGATCATACTATATAGGCTAGAGAATTATCTATATTGGTACATTCAGATTGTACTGTTCAAAATTATTTCTGCTTACCTAGCATCCTTGTCCCTCCTTCAAGAAAAACATTTGTTTTTTCTAATAGACAACCAATACATGTGGTTTTGGAGGGTGGGGGAGTTGGCGGTCCACATTTGATGCACATAAAACACTAAAAAGGCAACAACTTTACTCCATGATATTGAAGATGGCTGAAAGAGAGCAGGTCTTGCTCCACACCCGAGACTGTGAGCAATTAAGACATGAGATGACCTAGAGATGCCCAGTCATCTTCTCTGCCATTTCTCAAGACCTTCCCTAAATCATTTAGAGTGAGTAACTACTATAACAAATAGATCCAAAAATGAATAATGGCTCAAATGTAACAGTTTACTTGTTGCTCACAGGAAGGTTGAAGATGGCTCCAGTGTGGAGAGGTGTGCTGAAGTCTGATCCAAATAGCAAGTCAGGGACTCAGATTGTCAGAGGTCCCCCCATCTTCAGCAACAGGCTTTTAAGGATCCCTGGGCTGGGAGGATAACCTTAGATGGTTTGGGTGATGCAGGCCTAGAAGCGGTCACATCCCTCCCACACACATTCTGTGGACTAAAATTCAGTCACATGGCCACACCACTCTGGGGAAGACTGGAAAACACAGTCCATTTGTGTAAAAGGAAGAAGAGGAAATGGGTTTGGGTGAGCAGCTAACAGTCTCTGCCACAGTCTTCCACTGCACAGGCATGGGTTTCAGATAAAGTCTTGGATCCTTTGATGCCACACAGACCTTTCCATCAGGATCAGATGTGGTTTCTCAAGGCAACTCCCAACTCCAACCCAATATCTAATGGCAAAGGGAGAATAAGATAACTGGAATATGAGAATGTCACCGGAATTGTCTGTGTACTTGGTTTTGAACCGTGGCTTTGCTTTAACTTCTCCAAATTTGTGAAATGTCCTTTGTCTCCATGGGCGATATTTTCTCCCAACCATTCCTAAGAGATTATCACGGAGTTTTAAATCATTTCCCCCATTCCGTTCAGAGGCCTGAAGCCAAAAACTTTCTATTTCAAGAATTTTTAAATGAGCAATATTAAGTACTTATGTATTTTGGCCCGTATACTAAACCTCGTGGGACTGCTTAATACCGCTCTCTCTACATTTTCCTTTTCCTTCAGAGATCTTTCTATCACTTATTTTTTAGCTCCTCACTACCAGTACAGACAAGCCTCTTTGTAAAGGAGGAGAATGAATTCTGTGAGATTATGAACATTTTCCCCAATACTTCATTTCCTCCTGGTCCCAAGATGGGGAACCCCTAAGTTTGTCCTTCTACTCTGATCTTTTGCCATTAGGTAATGGTTTTGCAGGAAAGGACAAAAAAACTTTCCCCCCACCCTTCCAAGTTCTTGCCTAAGACCCCCTGTAGTGAAAAACAGATTAGCAAAAGAAAAACAAACAGAAGTTTATTAATATGTATACCTCATGTATACATGGGAGATACCCAAGAAAATAGTAAAACTCTCCAAAATGGACTGAGCCATTACATTATATACTATCTTCAGCTAAAAACAAAAGAAAGATGTTGGGGTGGAGAGAGGCAATTCATGGGATGTGAGAAGATGAAGTCTTTGAGATGAGATGTCATATAGCTAATTATTAATAACATGAAAAAAGGCAGAACGCCATTGCTAAAGCATGATCCCAGTTATGCAACCATATCAAAGCCTGGAAGGAAATAAAACTAGTAACAAACATGGTTTTCTCTCAGTTCTAGGATTGCTGCTGATTTTTATTTGATTCTTTTTGACTTTACTGTATTCCTCAGATTTTCTATCTAACAAAAATATTGAGAAAATAAATACCAGTTAAGTTTCAGTTCTCTCTGGTTTAAAGAAGTTATCATTATTTAATTGATTGCCTCTGGATAATTCTAGAGGAAAAAGAATGAAATAAGATAATCAGCTCATCTGTGGACAGGCTGTATTATTTCTAGTGCCCAAAGGACTTTCATGAGCTCAGTTTACACTTGTGTTATGGGGAAAGGAAAGGGAAAGAAAACTCAGCGTGAGAACAGTGTGAGCCATGTTCAAATCCATTGCTCACAGCGGGGAAAAACAATTGCTTCCTCTCCTGTTTCCAGTGACCTAGCGTGTGTGCAGATCACAGTGTTGGAAAAAGTATCCAAAATTGCCTTCAACATGGCTTCCCTCTGTTATTTTTACATTAGTAAATGCCTGGTCCAAAGGACCCTCTGAGAAACCTCAAAGCCTTGTCCTGCCCTGATTCTCTTGGGCCAAAAAGTCTTCAAATAGACATCTGCTTATTTTATGAGACAGACAGGTTCATAATAGGAGTTAAGGACCCCGACAACTAACTTGTGCCCTAAGAATGATTGCATCATTAATTTCTAAGGACATTACTAAACTCTTTAAAATAAATCCCTGTGATTTTTAGACCCCTGTAGACCGGGAGAGCTCTTTTGTAAATGCGTATTATTTCTTTGCAAAGAAAAATAATTCACATATTATTCTTCCCAGATTGCTTGTTTGCTGCTTCTATCAACCTCAATCATGAAAGCTTTCAGGGTAGGTGCTGGGAACAAAGATGAAAATAGATGAATTTAAATGTTTGTTTATAAAGATGTTTGAAGGGATTAATTTTTATCTGACCATTTAAATAGGATTAAAGGGATTACCTTGAATAATAAAGGCACATTATAAATACCTATGTTGTCTCTAATTAATAGGTTCAGATATGAATATAAGATATGTCAAATTATTACAGAATAGCTTATGATTACATTATTTTTAAATAATGGAAAGGAAACTCATGAGTCATTAGTAAAGAGATGACTTTGGAATAAGGCAAACTCATTCAGCAAATATAATGCTTTGTAAGACACATTTCCTATTTATACATACAGTTAATAACATCTATTATGCAGTCTTGGTCCTGGAAGCCTGTGTTTGTTGAGAGAAATACTTTAAAACAGAAACCTAATTACATAGTGCTTCAGCTTCTCTGGCAACATCAAAAGGGAGAAATTCATTTGTGCTTTAATGAACATTTTGAAAGAGGAAAATAAGTTCTCAAGTTGAGAACTCTACAAGTTAGAGGCAAGAAGAACAAGGGAGGAAGGAAATGTGAGATTATAATTTAGTTTTTCAGGACATAACAACAAAAGCTGTAAGGGGAGAAAACACTCTACCAAAGCATTGTGGTTTCTACCCTGGGGGTTCGCCCCCTGAGACTTAACTCAGGTACATTATAAATGGAAATATCTATTTTTAGGGGAAAGAGTCCCCTTCACCTTTCTTCAACCAGATTTCTCCCTAAACACCATAACTGTCACATTTTGAAGAAAAGTACTGAAGAAAATTAGTGAACCATGCCAAGGAACCAATAGGTGACAATAGCTTTTGCAAATGGTTTTAACTTGATTCATGATTCTGACCCTCCCCCCCCAAAAAAATCTACAAATTAGTTGGTTTTTTTTAAAATCATTGTCAGTTTGTTCATGTTGAATAGCAAGAAGATATAAACCTGGCATTGCCTGATTTACCTTGGACCTCTTAGAAGTGGACAGATGGATTTTTATCCTCTGGTACAATGCATTTCATAAGGTAGAGGGATGTTAGACACCATTAAAGGCTCTCATTTAATGAACAGGTGCAAAGATGATGATAGTCCATAAATGACACCTGAGCTCTAACTTCTAGACTCTGGTAGTTCACTGACTAGTATGAAAGGAGGAGTATTTATCTTAAGGACTGTTTGCAAATATTTACCAGAACTGTGCTCAAGGGCAGCCTCAGCAAATCCAAGAACGAAACCAAAATTGGTCTTTGGTTCCCTCTTTTCCATCCTACTGTGTGGCAACTTTCCCTACTGGGGGTTCTTTGTCCCGGCAGGATCACACAGCATTCTTGGACCACACCCACACCTATCAGTACCCCTTTTCCCTCCTCACCTCTTTGTTTTCATCAGTTATTTGCACAGCACTGGTCATAACCAGTCACACGTTACTTTAATGAAGAGTATTCTCCTTTCAGACTTGGACTCTCAAAAGCATAGTATCATATCTCCAAGGAATGAACCCTTCTTCACCTCCCTCTTCCTTTTTGTTCTTTTCTTTTTGTTTCTTTGACCAAGGATGAGACTAAAATAGCCTACTAACTTCTGCCACATCCCAAACATTTTTATTACAAACACATCATATGTGCAAGAAAACCAGATGACTACTTTTTGCTTCTTAGATTTTAATGTGGAAAATCTTCAGTTATCGACAGTGTCTGCAGTTACTTTGATGACATTACACTTGTGAGAACATTCTACAAACCACCTATACCAACACCAGCACCCAAATCTGGTTTGGTCCTGCACAACTTTCTGGCTGTGCCTCCAAGGGCAAAATAACTATCATATCATCTCCCTGATATGAGGAAGTGGAGATGCAATGTAGGGGGTTTGGGGGGTAGGAAAAGAATAAATGAAACAAGATGGGATCGGGAGGGAGACAAACCATAAGAGACTCTAATGTCACAAAACAAACTGAGGGTGGCCGGGGGTGGGGGGTAGGTAGGGAGAGGGTGGTGGGCTTATGGACAAAATAACTAAAATAAAATGAGAACAATCGGCCCCTTTTCTTCCTTTCCTTCCACATTTGCCTAATTTTTCTTCCTCTTAGCATGTTGATGTATATATTTTCCCTCAAGTGATGAGCCCTTTGTCCTCCCAGGACCAGACTTTCTCGAAGTCACTGAATAGAAGAGAATGCAAAACAGCACATGACCATAACAATTGCTGTGGTTCTGGATTCCTAGTACTGTTCCCCTACATGACCCCACACATGAAGACCGAAAAGAAACCTCAGATGTTGCCGCAGAAATCAAAAGGAAGACTAGATCATCATTTAACACGATGGCATTCAATTTTGAATTTTACATCTTGGGCTCTCCTGGTTGCCTTATTTAAAGCCCTTCTCTTTGCCAACACTTCTTTTGAATGCTGAGAGACGCATCCATCATGATATGAGATTGGATCTGTAGCTCGAGGTACTGGAATAATAATCAGAGGTGTATATATAAACTGAAAGCCTCTGCCTTTCTCCAAACCATCCCCTGTTGTAGGAATGCTAAAATAATGCTAATGCAAGAAAAGATATTCCAGTGTCATTTTAGATTTCAGGCATTGCACATTTGTACCCATGATTATGTCAAAATATACACATAGGTATCATTTGAGGGAGAATTTATTATAAAAGAATATATATATATATATATATATATATATATATATATATATATATAAAACAAAGCTAGACTGACCTTCCTTTATTTACTTATTTATTTTTTAAATCAGTGTTTGAACTGGAGTTGAATAAATTTGTCCGGCTTAACATGAAATTGGGTTGGCCTGAGAATAAAAAATAAAACCGGTAAGCTTGTTCATGTGGAGTGAAGAGAACAGAAAAAAAGCATAAAACATCTCCCTTCTGGCATTAAAAAACAAAACACACACAAAAAAAGTATTGGCTTTTTTAATCAAATCTACTTTCAAATAATATTATGTTTTATGTGAAAAAATAAAGAATCAAACACTTCAGAAGCAAGAGGATTCGTGTTAAATGGTGAGGATATCTACCTGGAGGAAAAGGGGGAATATGAGAACGCTGATATTGGTGGAGGGTTTTTAAGGTCTGGGGGTCAGATACACCTAGACACAAATGCAAGAGGCAAGAATTAATGAAAGTTTAGTTTTCAGGTTTTCAAACCCTTGTGAATTTTACTCTTTCCTTGTATTTAGACTTTCTGAGAGCTGGGGCTGGGGTGGGGTGGGGACCGGGATAACTGTTTTGAAAGATACATCAAATCATTTACTTGAAACCAAGTAAAATTCAATTGATTCCAATTTTGCTTCCTGGACCCCAGGATCACTACTACTAAGGTATTATTTCTACTCAGCTTGTCCTGGGCTTTTGAATGCTGTGTTCAGCAAAGTCAGTGTTCCCAGTTTCCTTCCATCTAAACCAAATGAGATACATAAAAAATCAATTCTCTTTTGCTACTTTTTACTACCTTTTAGGTCTGTTTGTTTACAACCAGTAGTAGATGTGCTTTGGATCAGATTTCTCGAGGTGTGGCACAAAGCTAGATGAGCAGGAGAGCTCAACAATGGCTAAGAAATTAATTACAAACACTCACTAATTCCAGGAAAGGACTTCCAGTTATTTAAGCCATAACCTTTCTTTAGAGTGTCCTTGGTGAAACATTATGGTCAAGAGGAGACACTCACAACCTCCAAGACCTTGTTATTTCTAAAGAGTCCTCTAAGGCACATAGCTGAGATTTAAAGGCTCGAAGTCTGGAAGTTAGAAGTTCGTTAAGCAAAACTGAGCTGAAACTGGAAAGGAAATCCTCAGTCTAATTTTCTCCACATCACGTCCTCTTTGAGCTCAGCTGGACTTACTTGTCTCCTTCAGAAGCTAAAAAGAAAACAAAAGCAAGAACAAAAACCCAACAGGTACAGAGATCAGATTGCAGTTTCCAAGTTTCAGCCTAGAGGGAGTTACTAGCCTTAACTTAAAAATTCAGAAAATTAGAGTTTATAAGGGAAACAGTGACAGAACCTTGATTAGGGCATCACAAAGGGCAATGCCACCCTGAAAAGGAACCACGCCCAAGAACATCCTTAATCTTTGAATAACTCAATGAGAGAGAGCTGTGATGCATCAGGTCCCCCACTTGCAGTGCACTGGTGTGTGCCGTTCATGAAATTCACTGTCACCTTCAACTTCTTCCTTTCTGACTAAGCTTCACCTCACTCTGGACCAAGTAGAAAAGAGCAGTCATAAAGAACCAAACGATGGCAAGTTACTTTTTGTCAAAAGCTATTCTCCAACATGTGCACTGAAGAATCATAAAAGCTGGAAAGGACCAAGAGGGGTCATTTGGTCCAATCTCTCCATCTACTGCAGGTAAAGCCTAAATCATGGAAGATAGAGTAGGAAGGGAGCTCAACATTCAGTTCCTCAATGAAGGAGGGAGAATTCACCTCCTCTCTTAAAAACTCTATGCTAGCTTCAAAGTCAAAATATTTCCTTGTGAAACCCAATTATTATTTGCAACCGACCTGACTCCTGGAACCTCCTACCATTCTCTGCATGAAATACCCTCTATAAACATACTTGGAACCCTTGCAGAAATTAATGGAGCCAATCCTTAACTTTCCCTATTTGTCAAATAATTTCATGTGTTTTAATATTTATTAGTGCAGTGAAAAGTCGATTTCCTAATCTCTTTGCTTTTGTTTGTTTGTTTTTATTTTTTCCTGGAATCCCCTTGGTATTTCCACATTTCTCTGAGGGTGTAAGTTCATCATTAGAACCCAAACATCAAACACGGTGTCTAGACCATAGTAGGTATCTAGTAATTCTTTCTGAATGAGAGAATAAGAGTCAGGGACTGCACAGTAGATGCTGAAGTATAAATTAAACAGAAAACCATGTAAACAACAACAAGAATAAGTCTTTTTGCATTCCAAATAGCCATCCCACTGCTCCAGTTTCATTGATTTAAATCTTATCCAAAATACAATTAAATCACTGTCTTTCTTGGTTTAAATGTTACACTGATACATGCAAATTATGCATCTGTTTGGCAGCAGTGTTATGACACAAAGAAATCACATTTTATGCTCAACACAGCAGTATTTTCAGAAAGCATATAAATTAGCAATGGTCATTGTTTTACTCATAGGAAAGCAAAGCTGAACAGATGCAAAGCAATGCATTCATAGATGGATATGGTATGCATCCCATTCTCACTCAAATCTAGGCCCTAGATCACCGAATATTTGTAGCAGTTTTCTAGGACTCCAAAGTCATGGCTGGGATACTTCTGGCTGTTAATCTCCAGCACCGATTGCTGCCAGACTTAGGAAAACTCCTGTAAGACCCGACATAACCCACCATGTTTCAAATTCATAATGGAAAAGGAAATGGTAAGAGGAAACAGGGAACAGAGAGGCATCCATGGACCCATACAGAGCTAAGACCTACTCCTGATTGTTTTTTTCCCTATTTCCTTCCCTGAAATAAAAAGAGATTCCTAGATTTCTACTATGGTGAAAAGGAAAAGTTTCTCTCTCTAACCAATCCTTCTAGGCTACATCCAGAAAAAGAACTTGCCCATGTACTCTGCCTACTCTGCATCTGGAAAAAAGATAATAAGGTCATTTACAGTGTATCACCTGTGGGTGCAACTTCTAAATGAAAGACACAACATCTCTTTCCTTTCTGAATCCGAGACACATAGTAATTCAGGAAGGAAAAACACCAAAAGGATGAACTTCAGTCAGTTGACTGAATGACAACACATACCAACATGGCATTGTGCCTGATTTTACACTTCAGAGCATTAGTTTTGATGTTCACGTGTCTCAGACAGAGTTTTATTTGGATATGCTTTTATGTAATATCTTTTGAATTTCCATTTGCATTTTTTTTGAAACAGTCAAAGTACAGTTTACTCTCAAATTTTAACCAAGCATTAATGTTTGGAAGGAAGGAAAGTAGGTAGAGGGAAGAAGGGAGGGAGGGAAGCAGGAAGGAAGGACGGAGTCTATCTTTTTAGTATTTTACAACTTTTTGGAGAAACGATAAGTAGTCTTCTGTGGATTCTTTCCTATAGTAAAATGTTTCTGAATGGAACAATTTAAAGGATGTTTAAAATGTCCAAATGCAGACAGATATTTGGGAGGAAAACTAGAGTTTTCATAATTACCATAAACTAGAACCAGGATAAAACATGCCCAGCTATTATCAAGGTGATGTACTTTCCAAGTTAGATAAGGAGATAGGTATAGAAACATACAAATTTTTACATACATACCCATCTATGCTTATGTATGAAATCTTTACAGCAGGTGTACAGCAAACAGGGCTTGCACCTAAAATATTGGATTCATCTCTGGTCATGACAATTCCAAAATTTGTAGATTTTAATATGCTTTGTACATTAAATTTAAGATTGCATGAGATAGATTTATTGTGATATAATACAGTATTCTGAGATAGAATACAAAGTCATTCTGTTTTGATCTAAGGTCTATCAACATTATGGCCATATGTAATAACAGAGGCTTTGCATCAGAGAACTACGTATGTTGTAATTAATTATTATAGTTTACCTTTCTTAATTATGATCCTATATTTCCTTTCTTTGGCATAAATATTAATGATCGTTTGAGCTCCTTCACAAATAATACTATGTGAGAGCAATACGTAGTTTAATAGAAAGCATACACGATACTAAAAAGCCTTACTTTAAATGAAAAGTCAGCGGCACTACCTGACTTGATTATAGCTATGTGAGAATCCTTGGGATCAAAGGTGAAATCTGAGTTGGCTGTTGATAACATCATGTCCAGAAGCTTGAACCTGGTCGACACTTTGTAGAAGAGCCACCTGCCATTCACGCTTCCCGACACCCTTGTTCAAACTTGCTTCAAAGCATCTCCTATATTTTAATCCTTAAAACCTTGAAAAATGATCAGTGTGCCACAGGCATTAAACCTGTAAACTTTTTTAACCTTCCCATTAAATACCAGAAACTTTAGTCTGATTCTGGCAAGTGACCTGGGTGAAGATTTGAATGCCCATTTGATGTACACACATTTTTGTGTTCCCCTTGCTAGCGCTTGCTCGCTGTTGGTACATGACAAACGCATCTGGGGGAAGAGTTTTGAAAACAATTCGACAGCATGAGAGGTTCCAACAATAAAACAGAACTCTTTACATCGCAAAGCCAAACAAATAACTCGGGCAAGTGTAACTGAATAAATCCCAAGCTTCGGTGCAGATGGCTGTTTTTACTGTCTATGCCGGAATCCGCTGAAGGTTCTTTAGTCCCAGTGTGTGAGTGCGTGTGTGTGTGTGCGCGCGCGCGCGTCTGTGTGTGTATGTGTGTGTGCGTGCGTGCATAGGGGCTTTTTTTACATGAGATTTGGCATATTGCATGTGGCAGGCTGTTGAAAAATGAATAAAGACAGGAGAAAAAAGGCAATGTACATCCCATTGGTAACGAAGGCAAGCCAGGTTGCTGACTGCCCGTGTGCCAATTCTCCAGGATTGCCCACGGGCTCCCAAGATCATTTCTTTGCCCCCAGATTTTCATGTTGAATTATCACTCACAGTCTCTAAATGAACATGCCTCTTATTTTATTTAAGACACGTTGGGCACTTGTATTTGACTTCCTGCTAGGCGATACAATATTTACTGTATGCTGCATACACAAATGGGAAAGAAGAGAAGTGCTGGCCATATAAGAATAATTTCAACATTTTTTTTCTATTTTTGCAAAGAGATATCTTTGCCCTAAGCTTTCAAGAGGCAGACATCAAGTGAAAAGCATTTGTTCTGTGCTGACTTTGCTGGCAAAACTCTGACCACAGAGGTCTACAAGGATTCATCAGGAGCTTGAGGCTATGGCCTTATAGCTTTGGCCTGAGGCAAAGCTGGGGGCGAAGAACTTTTCATGTGGGGGGTAAAGAATAAAGCAAGAATTCATCATGCCTGGATTCCTACCGTTGCTCTAACTGGTACCCAGAAACATCTCCCTCAAAGAAATGGCTTGTCTGTTCCTCTGCTGCTGTTAAAATAGAAACGAGCAGCATCGGAACTTATTTGTGACCTACTTAGGAGAAATTCAGATTTGTCTACAATGGCCAAAAGGAATACAGGTTGAGAAGAACTCAGAATGCTTTCTCTCAATACAGTGGCCGAAAGGGATATAGGTTAAGATGAATACAAGTACCTTTTTTCTTAATATGTTAAGTGTCACACTTGGCTCAAATGACCACCTCTCTTTTTAGGTGACCGTGGTTTCAAAAATCATTTTATTTGAAATGGTTGATCATGAGGCAGTGCTTTCTACAATGGAGTCATCTTTTTTTAAATGAGTGATCTGCATATTGGGTAATAGAGTCCCATTTCTTTTTGCGTCTTTAGTTCCATCAAGAACTGCGAAAAGAATCTGCTTATTTGTTAAGTGCTTCTTAGCTCATCTCTGACCCAATGGACACTCTTGTCAGAATCCAGGCCTATCGATAATGAATGGTGTTTTTAACTTTTGATCTCCAGTGGCAACATTTCTTTTTAAGCTCCAATGGTACCTCTAACCACCTGCAAAATAGAGGGAGGGAGCACCTGACAAAGGTCCAGGAAGTGCTGTGAGTTATGGAAGTACTGATCTTGGGCTGCTTTTGTCTTTCTGTGTTTCTGCACCCTCTCTCCCCCTGACTTCCTTTGCCCCATTCCCCAAGAGTACAGTGGCTTTAATAAAAATGGTGTGAGAGGATGAAAGCATTTAACACAATAACTGCTAGAATATGATCTTTTTCAATGAAATTATGTGCTCTATTTCCAGTCTGTTTTTGGAGGGAAAAACAATGTCCTTGAAAGCAGTAGCAGAGAAATGTCCTCTTGCCACAGCAAACAGACCAACAGAAGATAGCATCAAATGCAGACTAGAAAAACTGCTCTCAGCAAACCTGAGTCTGAATGTTAAAGCCTATGCAGTGTCCCATAAAACTTTATTATTGGAAATGTATTTTCTAGTAAGAAAACGGTGGGTGTTGTGGGCAATTATATCAAGTGGTCCTAGATTCATGATGGATTAAATGTAGACTTAAAATAGTCCAGTCTAGGAAACAATCACCTCCAACAGGCAGGGAGATATGAAAACCAACAAGGGATGGAGCTATGGGCACCATGATGGGCTATTAACTACACCTCTAGCCCCAATGAATTGTTCTGCCTGAAAAGCTGTGCATTTGGAGAAGTTAATAATGGTTAATGGTAGGAGTTTGTTTATAGCTTGGGCTCTAAACACACCAGGCAAGTTTGGCTCATTTTCAGAGTCCACACGCATAGTCAACTGAAACACAATCAGGCCACTTTGCCATTACCTATTCTGTATGTTAAAATTAGTCTGCTGGGCAGGTTGGTCATGGAACAGAAGAGTCATTTTGCATATTTCACTAAAATAATTAAGAAATATTCTTAAGGGCGGTTGTTTTTCTTGTAATTTCAATTTTAACGTATCATCTTTTTTTTTAGATTTTTTTAAAATTTATTTATTTGATAGACAGAGATTACAAGTAGACAGAGAGTCAGGCAGGAAGAGAGGAGGAAGCAGGCTCCCAACTGAGCAGGGAGCCAGATGTGGAGCTCAATCCCAGAACCCTGGAATCATGACCCGAGCCAAAGGCAGAGGCTTTAACCCACTGAGCCACCCAGGCACCCCTTAATGTATCATCTTAAAGTGAAGTAGGAAGTGGGGTTTGAACGGAAGGGAAGGGGCATCTGCATGGCTCAATCCGTTGAGCTGGGGGACTCTTGATTTCGACTCAGGTCATGATCTCAGGGTGGTGATATCAAGCCCCTCCATATTGCTCTGCACCCAGCATCTGTCTGCCTGCCCCTCTCACTCTGTTCCTCCCCCTGCTTGTGCTCTCTCTCTCTCAAATAAATTAAATCTTTAAAAAAAAAGAACTGAAGGGAAGCATGCATTTAGGTTCTTCCAACTAGCCCCTATAATTTCCCCCAAGATTCAATTTAAAAAATTCTCAAGCATACAGAAATGTTCAAAAGAATTGTATAATACTCACCATATATCTACCAGTGATATTCTACAATTAACATTCTGCTATTTGGGGGCACCCGGGTGGCTCAGTCAATTAAGCTTCTGACTCTTGATCTCAGCACAGGTCTTGATCTCAAGGTCATGAGTTCAAGCCCTGCATTGTCTAAAAAAGATTTTTTTTTGCTACTTTGATGTATTATGTTATCTGTCCATTAATCTATCCTTCTACTTATCTGTCAATTCACTTTGCATTTTGATGTAATTCCAAATTAGTTGTAGACAGCAATATATACCATCCTTAAATGCTTCACTATGTATACCATTAACTAGAGTTTATTCTTTAAGCTTCTTTTTTTATTTTTTAGGCAAAATTATAAACCATGAATTACACAAATTTTAAGTGTGACATTCTTTGAGTTTCGAAAATTCAAAAAAAGTTAAAAAGTTAAATAACCTGAATCCCTATCAAGACATCAAAAATAAAATAACTCCAGAAACTCCCCCATGTCCCTTCCCAGTCAATCTCCATTGTCAACACCTTCAGAGGCTATGGAGATTATCACCGTATTTTGTTTTATCTGTTCTAAAAATTCATGACACATAATCTTTGTGTAAAGCTTCCTTTACACAGCATATGTTTTTTTTTGTTTTTGTTTTTTTGTTTTTTTTATTTATTTGTCAGAGAGCAAGAGCGAGCACAGGCAGACAGAATGTCAGGCAGAGGCAGAGGGAGAAGCAGGTTCCCTGACGAGCAAGGAGCCCGATGTGGGACTCGATCCCAGGACGCTGGGATCATGACCTGAGCCGAAGGCAGCTGCTTAACCAACTGAGCCACCCAGGCGTCCCAACACAGCATATGTTTTTAAGGATTTATCCATGTTGGTGCTTGGATCAGTGGCTTATCCTTTTTACTGCTGAATAGTATTCCCATTGACTAGAGCTCCAGTCTGTGAACACAGGACTGTTTCCATTTTTTTGCTATTATGTGTAAAGCTTTAACAAACATTTTTGTACAAATGTTTTTTAATATATGCTTTTATTGATTTTGCCTGAATGTCTAGGAGTGGAATTTCTGCTTCATAGAGTAAGCTTTTTTCCAAAGTGGTTGTACCATTTTAAGCTCCCACCAAGTGTATGAGAGCACTCGTCACTCGTTTTCAATTTCAGACATTCCGGTGGGGATATAATGGAATTTTGTTGTGATTTCATTTACAATTTCTTGATGACTTACAATATTGAGCACTTTTCCATGTGCTTATTGGTCTTATATATGTCTTCATTGGGGGAGGATCTATTCTATTCTTTACCTGGTTTTAACTGGGTTTGTTGCATTTTTTACTATTGGGTTGTAGAATTCTATATATATTTCAGATAGGACTTCTTCATCAGGCATATGTTTTGCAAATATTTTATCTTAGTCTTTGGCTTGCTTATTTGTTTTCCTACCGATGACTTTTAATAAACAGAAGTCTTTAATTTTGATGAAGTTTAACCTTTCTTTATAATCATTGTTTTTTGTACTTAAAGAGGTTTGCCAATAAGATTTTCATTTAAGGTTTTCTTTTAGAAAACATTTTCTTTAAAATGTATTTGTTGGGGCGCCTGGGTGGCTCAGTGGGTTAAAGCCTCTGCCTTCGGCTCAGGTCATGATCCCAGGGTCCTGGGATCGAGCCCCACATCGGGCTCTCTACTCAGCTGGGAGCCTGCTTCCTCCTCTCTCTCTGCCTGCTTCTCTGCCTACTTGTGCTCTCTGTCTGTCAAATAAAAAAATAAATCTTTAAAAAAAAAAAATGTATTTGTTTATTTGAGAGAGAGTGCACACGTGAGCACACGCATATCAGGGGAGGGATGGGGGGAAAGATTCCTCAAGCAGACTTCCTGCTGAGTGTACAACCTGGGGGCTCAATCCCAGAACTCATAGGTCATGACCCAAGAGATCATGACCTGAGCCAAAACTAAGAGTCAGATGCCCAACTGACTGAGCCACCCAGGTAGCCCTATTATTTACATTTTTATGTTTAAGTCAATGATCCACTCCAAATAATTTATTAGGTGTGCTGAGAGATAAGGAAAAATTAGTCTAGCCCCATGTCTCTGTCTATCCAGCTCCCTTGGTAAATAAAGGATAGAGAGAAACAAGCAGAGAGAGACAGAGAAAGAGAGAGAAGTCGTTTTGGATCATATGTTGAAAATTTAGCATTTCCCCACATATTGTCTTAGCCCTTTTGTTAAAAATCAATTGATTATACATATGAGAGTTTTTTCCCCAGCTTTCTATTTTGTACCATTGATCTACATGTATACCGTTTCACTAACACCACATTCTCTTTACTAGTATAGCTTTATAGACAGTCTTAAAGTAAAATAAGACAAATCTTTCAACTTTGTCCTTTTAAAAAATGTTTTGTTTATTATTTAAATTGCATTCCCACATACGTAGAAGAGATTGAGAATGTGGCTTTTACTTTCTGGGTTACCCCTACTACCCCTACCCCTACCAGCTACTGGGCTGCATTTGATAGTGATGCTTTCCTCTTCTCAAAGCCATGGTTCCTTTTTTCCATCATCTCTTATAACTACAGCTATATTCATCCTGGACGATGGGCAGTCCTCCTGTTCTGGCACCTTCAGGACAAGCAGTGGTAACAATTCACTGCTATTTTTAAGCTAGGCATTTCACCTTCCCTTCTTGACTACCTTTAACTATGTCCATGTCTTTATAAATTGTCCTACAACTAAACACTCAACGTTGTTCTTCTTCAACCACTATATTTAAGTATGCCGAATTTGTACAAGGCCATAATTTTTTTAAAAATCTATTCAGCCTCAACTTACTAACACTTCCTTAGAGGTGACCACCCTATTGTAGTAGGTCCAAATCGTTTCACACTTTACCACATTCCCCCACTTCTATATCTCAGAATTTTGCTTGACTCTTTCATAACACATCAGAATGTATTACTCATCTCTATATTTTTATTGTCAGTTTAATAATAGATAAGGAATTCCATGAGGATCAGGAGTATGTCTAGTCCATTTATCACTATATAATCAGTGAAAAGCAGAATGCTTAGCAAATGTAAGCCAATCAGTAAATATTTATTGAATTGTCCAGACCTTATAAGAGAATTTTAGAAGATTTTGTGCTGAGAGGTTCCACTGAATTGCTAGAGTATTAACTAAAGTCATCGCTATCAACAATGAAGAAGGTGGAAAAAAAATACAACAATTTTCCTACTTCAAGGGACAACAGATTAGTAAGAAAGATGAAATGCATTAAGTAGAGAGGAATACAAAATCCTTTCAAAAATTTTCAGGTAAAAAAGTTGCAGCTCTGAAAGCAAAATTCAAAAAATATAGTACAACTACAAAAGTCCAGCAAACAAATAACTTTTTTAAAAATGAAGTTAGGTTTAAAAAGTTTATATACACTAGCAAATGATTTTTTCCTACTTTGCAATTTATTTTTCTGTATTTAGAATGAGTAATTCTTTCTTAAGTGATTTTGAGTGTTCAGAAAAATACTTAGAATTCCTTAGGGAATTTAGGAGGAGACTAGGATGTCTTTTGAAGCTGCCATTATGCCCTCAAAAAGAAATTGAAACTGTACGTCTAATCTCAGGCCTTTGAAGAAAAGCTGCCCTCCCAAGACCTCCCCCTGGACTTTAATCATCTTCTAGTAGGTCTTCTTACCTCTAGTTTTTCTTCTGCAAATTTTATTAATTATGCATTCCACTGTTTAACTAATCTTCTTAAAATACAATATTCTTCATGTTTTCCTGTGAAAGAATCTGAAATTGTTTTTTCTGTCTCTCACATCAAATCTGATAGCCCAAAGTATTCACTTTGCTGGTAAAACCAGTTTCTTCACTACCCCGTCTTGTCAAGTTCAAACAAACCAGTTGTCTACCATGTGCTCTATACACTGTACATATTCGACCATTGTCCTTTCCATGTGGCATACCACCACACTCTGCTCTGCTCATTTTGCCAGAATGACCTTTTCTTTCCTGTCCTACTAAATAGATTCTTGGAATTCCTTCCAGATAATAGCTCTCATAATTCATGAAGTCTTTGTTTGTTTGTTTATCACAATCCACAATGATCTTTCAATTAGCTCAATTTCCTATAATAATTATCAATAAATATGTACAGAGTGTCTGTTGCATACAGGATATCTAACTAAGGCCTGTGTATACAAAGAGGTAGAATAGTCCATGCCCAAACTCAAGGAGTCTTATGTTCATCAAGTAAGATAAATAATAATGCAAAGAGAATAAGAGTGGCGTTATAGTTACTATCCAACCATGCAGTTATTTAAATATGTCTTAAAATTGTTCTCAAGAACTTTCATAGTATCTTTGTTCCCAAATAGATGAACTCTCAGATATCAGAAATCACATCTTTTTTTTGAAGTTAAAAAAATACATTGAATTAAATAATAGCTAATACTTGCTAAGTGTTTACTAAGTGGCAGGTGCTATTCTAAATATTCTACATGTATTGACTCATTTAATCTATCAAGAAAGATATACTGCTGTTTGACAGATAAGAAAACTGAGGCCCAGTAAAGCTAAACATCCTTCCCTGGATCACATGGCTAATAAATGGCAAAATTGCAATTTGGACCTAGGTTTTTCTACCTCCAGAAGTTAGACTTTTTACACAGTGTCTTATTTCCATGAACATTCCATGTCTATAAGTATGTATGCCATCAAACCATACTAGAGAAACAGAGTTGAACTTAGAAATTCAGTTGTTCAGCAGCCCCAATCAAGCATTCTATGGTTGACAATTATGTGCTTCCTATCATCCTTGCTAATTCTTTATCTGTAATTCACCATGCCCACTTTTGTACAACTGTTCCCTCAACCCATTCCATTGACTATGCTAATCATGATAGACCATTTTTCCCTTCTTCCTTGCAAAATAAATTCTGATTTTGTTTGGGAAAGCAATGTGCCCAGCAGGAAAAAAAAAAGTTGGATGGCTATGAGGCATAGGTCCAACCAAAGAGACATAAAGTAAAATGATATTTGATATAGATATTGGCTGTATTAGACTCCTAGAAAAAGCCATTGCCTTCCTTCTAAATATGGACCAATTCAGATGGCACAGGTATTTTTTTCCTTTGTCCTTCCATTCTTTCTAGCTAGAATGCAGACATCGTGCCCAATGGTATAGCAGCTATCCTACAACCATGAAGCTAAATACCATACACTCAGATCAATTAAATGGGAAAGAGAAAATAGTGTTTCCCTGAATTCCCCAGTCTCCCTATTAGGTGAGAAAACTGAACCCCTTTATTTAGGTAAGGCACCGCTTCAGGTTCCTGTTAATGTGCAGCTCCATGAAAGTCTAAATAAATGAAAAAACTTACTGAGTTTGATTCATAAGAACAAGTTCACTCAGTTTTTGGTTTAAAAAAATTAAAGGTATTAATAAAATCCTTCTCTGATCCTCGCTGAGCATGCATAAACATTTTTTAAGAAAACTAACAACATTTCTCCTTGATTTTTTTTTTTGAAGTTAACAAATGCTTGGTTACCATTATTATCAGGTAAATGATAAATAAAACGAAGGACAATCGAATGGAGGCTCCCACTCTATCTGAGCCAGTCTTTCTGAAGCTCAACACACTTTTACCTTAAGATGGAAAGTTCACATCAGTAATAGGGTGATTCGTCTTTCCTTAATCAATGAACAATTAATCTTCATTAGTATCCTCAGGTCAGTTTAAATGTGCAATGAGATGCTGGATCTTAGCAAGGAAGCCTCCAACACAATGGAAGTCATTAAAATTACATTACATCTGGCATCCTTGATGAGGCAAAGCTGGCACCAATTCCACAGTAATCATAAACACTGAGGCTCATGGCTGACTCATTCAGAGAATGTGGACAAATGTGTTAATTCAAGTATCATCACTTGTCCCCAGGGCCAAAGTAGAAACTGCCTGTAAATCTCACCATGGGGGCTGATTTCCTGAATGACCCATAACTATGCCACATTTTTGCCTCCCTCCCCTTTGCTCATACTTCAGGGCCCACTTGGTTCTGATCTCTGAACTCTAACATGCTTTCTGCAAACACTCCAGCATGCACTGGTATTCCTATTAATCAGTTATTTTTTGCCTCTGACTTGGGGACAGTATGATATCATCATTAGCCTGATCATCATGGCTCTCGAATACGGAATGCTTAAGGGGCACAAGACTCTCCCCTGTGAAACTGAGGCCCATCATTTCAAACTCCAAGTTGATGGTCTTACTTCTCCCTTATAGTCATGAAAACTCAAGTTCTGATGAACTAAGTCGCCCAAAGTCATTCAGAGGCAACTGAAGCCTGTCTGCCTCCAGAACGACCCCACTATACCACGCTGCCCTCCAATTCAAAATATTCTGTTTTTCTTCTGTTGTGTGTGTGTCTCTCACCAGCACACCTTGCTGTCAGTTCTCGGAGGAGAGTGATTTTGCCATAGATTTCCACGTATCCCCCAGATCCCAGCACATGCTGAACACAGTCTGGTAAAGTTGTGATGAATGTATTTGGACTCTTGTCCAATCCTGTAACTCTTGGTGTCTTGGGTGAACTTACTTGATATAAGAATTATCTGCAGTCTCCGATGATTTTTCAGACTAAGATAGTTGGATTTGGTAGCTAGCAAGCTCCTAGGGCTGTTTATCCATCTAATCATAAATGCAAATAGAAGGGAGCCTGGATAAGGCCTTGAAAAGACCGAGTTAACTCACAAGATATATGTCTCTATTGGTCTTTTCAAACAGACAGTTGTTGGGTTTTTTTTTTTTCTTAAGACTTCAATTTAATTAGAATTCCTTCTCCCATTGAGATAACATCTTCAATTGATTTAATCCTTTCTTGTACATTCCTTGCATCCTGAGAGGTAGTAATGGTTTTCATTTTACATTCTGGTCTTAAAGCATGACAAACAGCTAGTGTCAGGTTTTACTTCTCCTGACCAGCAGCATGGGGTTAGGGAGGGTCAGGGGGCTGGCCTCCAGGCCTATGGGATCCTCCTCACACTCACTCTCCTCTTCCTCATCCCTTCTTTCCTGTGGTTTAATTCCTTTTTTTCTCAAAGATCAGATGACTGTAGTTTGAATTCAAAAATCATTTCATATTTTGCAAATTGTATTTACTATAGACATTAATGAAATAGTGAGCATCTTCTTAACATGCAATTCAATAACACTACTAACATTCTAGGTCTTCAAGGACACCTCTGTTTACACAAAATAGCTAGAAAGGAAGGTCAAGTCTGAAAAAAAAAATAAGGATGATAAGGCCCAGAAACAAAGATTGAAGATTTTAAATATAAATATTGCCTACATTGTGATCTGTAGAATAACATAAGTCATCTGAATAGATATCAATTACTGATCTATATAATAATCAGCAGGTCATGAAAGTCCAGCAGGAGACTGGACCTCCTGATGGGAGATGCATTTGGCAGAACCAAGGCCACAAAGTGTTGAATGCATGTAATGACTTTTCAAATGTGACTTCTATTGTATCTACTGTGATTATGCAACTCCAACTGGTTCAAAAGTTTTCCCAGTTTACTTTCTTTCCGAGGGCGAGTATTTGCATTGGGGTAATTGTAGGGTATTTTTCTCTGGGTAGTCATTATGCCAGGAGGCATTTAGTTTTCTGTTTTTTGTAGAACTAAACTATTTTGCTACTTTCATTTTCTTACATGTCAAGTTTTTAAACTAATTTGGCAGCAAAAATCTAGATGCAGCACAAAAATGGCATCATTTTATTGATCTGTTTACTTTAGGGGAAAAAAAGGCAAGCACAGTGATATGACTTCACAGCAGTTAGACTGACCTGAATGAAGACAAACCCCCCAAATCCAAATTCTTTCTTCTACTTATCTCTTTAATATATCAAGTTCCTAAATATAATCTAATACACAACTATGTTTTATAGTTCTCTAACTTGCAACATTTTAATATTCTGTTACATATAAAATACAAACTAGGGAGTTGAATGATATACTCTTGATAAGCTATTTTATATAAATAACCATTCTGTTTACTTCTGTCTAAAAGAGAGCACGGGGTACATGGTGGCTCTGTCCCCTAAGTGTCTGCCTTTGGCTCAGGTCATGATCCCCAGGTCCTGGGATTGAGCCCCACTTCGGGCTCTCTGCTGAGCAGGGAGTCTTCTCCTCCCTCTCCCTCTGTCCTTCACCATCCTGCCCCTCCTTGTGCTCTCTCTCTCTCCCTTTCTCTCAAATAAATAAATAAAATCTTTGAAAAAATTAAATAAAAGAGAGCACAGACTTTTGACTCAGACAATCTTGGTTCTAGTTTCTAAGTACGATGAACTTAACCAAATTGCTTAGTCTCTCTGAGCCCCCATTTAACTATCTATAAAATGAGAATAAATAATCCCTGCATCAAAAAAATTATCTTGAGTAGCCAGTGAGATTAGATAACATTCTGAGAGGTAGTTCAAGACTGGAGTGAAGAGTATAGAACCTGAGCCAGGCAACTCATTTACCTCTATGTTTCTTAGTTTCTTTGTCAGTTTAACGGTATTCATAATAGCTATTGGGTGACATGCTAATATATGGAAAGGGCTCAAAATAATGCTATTGCAGTAAGTCTGCTCAAGCATTGGTATTATTCTTATCATTTCATATGAAAGTACTTAGCCTAGACCATGGGACATAGAAATGCTGCTTTCCTCTTGCATTATCACTAACATCTTGTTTTCCCATTTAATTATATATTATCACCCATCAGTGGCAGCTAAATAAATTTTTTCTATAAGTTTCAGGGTGCGGGGGGATGTGGTAGGAAGAAGAGCTATGAGATTTGTCTTAAAACAATGTTTGCACCCTAGTTTAAATATGATCAAGGATTTTTTTTTTTTTTCCCATAGAAAACTGCAGGAAAAAGCTACTACCAAGGCTAACACCCTTTGGTACTCTGGGTCATGCAGATAATTCCAAGTGAAAAAAGGAACCAAAGATATAATGAATTCTCAGTTAATCAACCCAGCATTTTCAGCATAACCAGGTTAGAATATCTGTGGTAATGACATCCACTTCTCGGCATGGGACAATAATGGGAACCTAAAATGCATGAAGTGATTGGGATTTGATTCACTGAGTGATCCAGATAAATTCATTTCACCTAAGACATGCTTCCTAAAAAGTATATAAAAATGGCAGTGTCTTTGTTTTATTTTTTTTTTTGAGATTTTATTTATTCATTTGAGAGAGAGAGATTGCAAGCACAGAAGGAGAGGGTGAGGGAGAAGGAGAAGCAGACTCCCAGCTGAGCAGACAGCCTGACATGGGGCTCAAACCCTGGACCCTTAGATCATAATCTGAGCCTGAGCCATAGGCAGATGCTTAACTGACTGAGCCACCCAGGTGCCCCTCTTTCTTTTATTATTGATGTCAAGTTTCAAAGTTTTCAATCAATAGAAAATTCTTATCCCAATCTAAAACATTCCTATTTACCTTGATATGAGTCTATGTAACCCTGAGAACAGATTTGACTACCACCTACCCAGTAATATTAACACACACATATACACCCATGTAACCACATTTCTACTGCCATTCTCCATAAAGTGTAACCCTCTTTGGGAAATCTTACTTGATAATTATTTGCCTGTTCCCTCAGTCAGCAAAATCTTTACAGCAAATCATAAAATCATACTAGGCACAAGGGAGGAAAAGCCATAAAGTCTGGCCCTACAGTCTAGTGGGGAAAGAGACAAGTAAACAACAAATGTTAAAGAAAACATGGGGTCAGTGAAGTTAGGGAGGGAAAAAAAAACCTTTGATATCTTGAGTTGCAGTTGGTATAAAGTAGCAATATACTTAAACTGGTATAAAAGCAATGATGACTTTACACACACACACACACACACACACACACACAGTTTTTTCCCACTGCAAAGGCCTACAGCCCACCCACAAACAATGAGCTCTCCTAGTACAGAGTGTGGTCTCCCAATATCATTTCCTACAAAAAAGAAAAAGAGATTCTTCAAGAAAGTACTAATTCCATATCTAGAACAGGAGATATAGGGGATTATCTTGGCACAAGCTAGAAAGCTCTTAAAGGGTCTCAAGAACCCAGGCAGAGGAGTAGGAGACCCTATTTCAACCAGTCCCCTGAATTGACCTGCATATCTGCCAGAACACTCTGAACACCCACGAAATCAGCCTGACATGTAAGAATATATATCAGGATCTATACCAACAGACTATTTCCAGTGGCTGGTTTTGAGGTATGAAGCAAGCAGCTGGGATTCTGCAGGCAGATATCAGAAGATGAACAGAAGTGGGAGGGAGCCGCCATAAGCACTGGTGCTGGGAAGGTGAAATATCACAGCAGTACAAAAGTATCATGCACTGGGGCCCGGGCAGACTCAGACTGGTAGCCATAGAGAAAGGACTTTAGGACCGCCCTCCAAACTGAAACCTGGAGCTGCAGGGGTGTGTGTGTGTGAACTGGGGGCAGATGGCGGTTTTAGAAACACAAAGGGCGAGATATGCCTGGACCCAGAAGTGAGGTCTGGGAGTACTGCTGTGGGGCACACAACCCAGGTCACTGTGGTTTTCAGTACCACAGACAAAAATGGAGTCAATGTGACTGGAGGGTTTTCTAGAGAACAGACTATAAACTCTCTGTTCTGAGACAGAAGTTTGGACATAGTCACTTCTGCTCTGACTCTTGGAAAGGATGCAGAAACCTGCCAGAGAAAGCCACCAGAGAACAAAAGCCCCCAGAACCAGTTTTCATTGAACCCATCCCCCTCACAGGGGGCAGAGAAACTCTGCCCAAACAGGGTTGCCTGAGTAACAGTGCTGCTGGCCCCTCCCCCAGAAGACAGGCTGAAAGAACAAGAAGTCAACAACCCTAAGGTCCCAATAAAACAGGTGCATCTTGCTGGGGTTGTGGTCAGTAGTTTGTACTCTGTATATTGCCTCAATCACCTCTCACCAGAATGACTGAGAGGAGGAACCCCCAACAGAGGAAAAATTCAGAGACTGTGACATCTGCCACAGAACTAATGGATATGGACACAAACAAGATGTTGGAAGTAGACTTCAAGGTAACAGGTGGGCAATAACTAGGTTGGAGAAAACCATTAATGGCAACATAGATTCTCTAAGGGCAGAAGTGAGAGCTGATCTGGCAGAACTTAAAAATGTTATCAGTGAGATCCAATCTAATGTAGATACTCTAACAGTGAGGCAGAAGAATGAATTAGTGATCTAGAAGACCAACTGATAGAAAAGAAGAACCAGGAGGAGGCCTGGAACAAATAGTTTAGAATCCATGAAAACAGAATTGGAGAAATAAATGACACCATAAAACATTCCAATGTCAGAATTATTGAGATCCCTGAGGAGGTGCAGAGAGACAGAGGACTAGAAGATATAGTTGAGTAAATCCTAGTTGGGAACTTCCTTAATCTGGGGAATGAAACAAGTATTCATGTTCTAGAGGCAGAGAGGACACCCCCTGAGATCAAGGAGAGCAGACTGATCCCCAGGCAGGTAATAGTGAAATTTGTGAATCTTAAAACCAGAGAAAACATCTTAAGGGCAGCTTGGGGAAAGAGATTCCTTATGTACAGAGGGAAGAACATCAGAATAATGTTAGACCTGTCCACAGAAACCTGGTGAGCCAGAAAGGGCTGGCAAGACATATTCAGGATGGTAAAGGAGAAAAACATGCAGCCAAGAATACTTTATCCAGCAAGGCGGTCATTTAGAAGGGATGGCAAGATAAAGAGCTTCCAGGACCAACAGAGAATGCAAGAATAGGTGACCACTAAGGTGACCCTACAAGAAATATCAAGGCGAGGGGGGGGTCCTATAAAAGGAGAAAGACCCCAAGAGTGATATAGAACAGAAATATACAGAGATAATCTATAGAAACAAGGACCTGACAGGCAACATGATGACAATAAAATCATATCTTTCAATAATCACTCTCAATGTGAATGGCCTAAATGCTCCCATAAAACAGCACAGGGTTGCAGATTGGGTAAAAAGACAGGACCCAAATAAAATCTTTTAAAAAGGTGGGTGGAGGGGTGCCTGGGTGGCTCAGCATTTAACTGGCTGCCTTCAGCTCAGGTCATGATTTCAAGGGTCCTGTATGAACCCCACATCAGGCCCCTGCTCAACAGAGAGCCTGCTTCTCCCTCTCCCTCTGCCTGCTGCTCTGTCTACTTGTGCTCTCTATCTCTCTATCAAATAAATAAATAAAATCTTAAAAAAAAAAAAAGAAAGAAAGGACCCATCCATATACTGTCTATAAGAGACTCATTTTAGGGGCGCCTGGGTGGCTCAGTGGGTTAAGCCACTGCCTTCGGCTCAGGTCATGATCTCAGGGTCCTGGGATCGAGTCCCACATCGGGCTCTCTGCTCAGCAAGAAGCCTGCTTCCCTCTCTCTCTCTCTCTGCCTGTCTCTCCGCCTACTTGTGATCTCTCTCTGTCAAATAAATAAATAAAATCTTAAAAAAAAAAAAAAGAGACTCATTTTGACCCTAAAGATACACCCAGACTGAAAGTGAAGTGTTGGAGAACCATCTTTCATGCCAGTGGACTGCAAAAGAAAGCTGGGTAACAATTCTCATATCAGACAAATTATATTTTAAGCTAAAGACTGTGGTCATAGATACAGAAGAACACTACATCATTCTTAAAGTGTCTATCCAACAAGAAGATCTAACAATTGTAAATATCTATGCCCCCAACTTGGGAGCAGCCAACTACATAAGCCAACTGTTAATCAAAATAGAGACATATTGTTAAGAATACATTAATTGTAGGGGACCTTAACACTCCACACTCAGCAATAGACAGATCATCTAAGCAGAAAACCAACAAAGAAACAAGAGCTTTGACACCTGGACCAGATGGACTTCATAGATACATAAAGAACATTCCACCCTAAAACAACAGAAGTACTTATTCTTCTTGAGCGCACATGGAACTTTCTCCAGAATACGTCACATACTCAGTCACAAATCAGGTCTCAAGGGATACCAAAAGATTGAGAATATTCCCTGCATATTGTCAGACCACAATGCTTTGAAACTAGAACTCAATCACAAGAAAAAAAAGTGGAAGAAATTGAAAGACTTGGAAGCCAAAGACCACCCTGCTCAAGAATGTTTAGATCAACCGTGAAATCAAAGAAGAACTTAAACAATACATTGAAACCAATGAGAATGAAAACACATCAGTCCAAAACCTATGGCATATGGCAAAGGTGTCCTGAGGGAGAAATACATACCCATCCAAGCCTCACTCAAAAAACTAGAAAAATCCCTAATACACAAATTCCCTTTACACCTTAAGGAACTGGAGAATCAATAACAAATTAAGCCAACCTCATGCACAGGAAGGGAAATAATTAAGATTAGAGCAGAGATCAATGAATTAGAAACCAGAAATACAGTAGAACACATCAACTAAACTAGAAGCTGGTTCTTTGAAAGAATAATAAGATCAATAAACCACTGGCCACACTTATCCAAAAGAAAAGAGAAAGGACCCAAATTAATAAAATTATGAATGAAAGGGGGGGAGATCATGACTAGCACCAAGGAAATAGAAACAATCATCAGAAATTATTATCAACAGCCAAATGCCAATAAGTTAAGCAACCTGGAAGAAATAGATGCATTCCTGGCAACCTACAAGCTTCCAAGGCTAAAACAGGAAGAAATTGACAACCTGAATAGACCAATAACTAGTAACGAGAATGAAAAAGTGATCAAAAGCCTCCCAAAAGGGGCACCAGGGTGGCTCGGTGGGTTAATCCTCTGCCTTCAGCTCAGGTCATGATCCCAGGGTCCTGGGATTGAGCCCTGCATTGGGCTCTCTGCTCAGCAGGGAGCCTGCTTCCCCCCTCTCTCTCTGCCTGCCTCTCTGCCTACTTGTGATCTCTCTCTGTCAAATAAATAAATTAAATTAAATTAAAAAAAAAAAAACTCCCCAAAAACAAGTGTCCAGGACCTGACGGATTCCCTGGGGAATTCTACCAAACAGTCGGAAGAAGAAATAATCCCTATTCTCCTGAAGCTGTTCCAAAAACAGAAACAGAAGGAAAACTTCCAGACTCTTTCTATGAAGCCAGCATTACCTTGATCCCAAAACCAGGGAAAGATCCCATCAAAAAGGAGAATTTCAGACCAATATCCCTGATGAATATGGATGCTAAGATTCTTAACAAGATCCTAGCTAATAGGATCCAATAGTACATTAAAAAGATTATTCACTGGGACCCCCTGGGTGGCTCAGTGGGTTAAGCCTCTGCCTTCGGCTCAGGTCATGATCCTAGCATCGTGGAATTGAGTCCCACATCAGGCTCCTTGCTCAGCAGGGAGCCTGCTTCTCCCTCTGCCTCTGTCTGTGCTCACTCTCTCTGACAAATAAACAAATAAAATCTTAAAAAAAAAAAAAAAGATTATTCACCATGACCAGGAGGGGATTTATCCCTGGGATGCAAGGGTGGCTCAACATTTGCAATTCAATCAATGTGATAGAACTAATTAATAAGAGAAGAGAGAAGAACCACATGGCCTTCTCAGTTGATACAGAAAAAGCATTTGACAACATACAGCATCCTTTCCTGATTAAAACTCTGCAGAGTATAGGGATAGAGGGAACATTCCTCGATTTCATAAAATCCATCTATAAAAAACTCACAGCAAATCTCATTCTTAATGGGGAAGAGCTGAGAGCCTTTCTCTTAAGATCAGGAACATGACAAGGATGCCCACTCTTATCACTATTGTTCAACATAGTACGAGAAGTCCTAGCAACAGCAATCAGACAACAAAAAGAAAGAAAATGTATTCAAATTGGCAAAGAAATCAAAGTCTCTCTTTGTAGATGACATGACACTTTATGTGGAAAACCCAAAAGACTCCACCCCCAAATTACTAGAATTCATGCAGCAGTTCAGTAATGTGGCAGGATACAAATCAATGCACAGAAATCAGATACTCTCTTATATGCTGACAATGAAACTGTAGAAAGAGAAATTAGATAATCGATTCCATTTACAATGGCACCAAAAACCATAAGATACCTTGGAATAAACCTAAACAAAGAGGTAAAGGATCTATACTGTAGGATCTACACACCACTCATGAAAGAAATTGAAGAAGACACAAAAAGATGGAAAAATATTCCATGCTCATAGATTGGAAAAATAAACATTGTTAAAATATCTATGCTGCCCAGAGAAATCTATATTTTCAATGCCATTCCAATCAAAATACCATCAGCATTCTTCAAAGTGCTAGAACAAACATTGCTAAAATTTGTATGGAACCAGAAAAGACCCCGAATCATTAAGGAGATGTTGAAAAAGAAAAAGCTGGAGGCATCACATTGCCTAATTTCAAGCTATATTACAAACCTATGATCATCAAGACAGCATGGTTCTGTCAGAAAAACGGACACATAGACCAATGGAACAGAGTAGAGAGCCCAGATATGGACTTCCAAACTCTATGGTCAAATAATCTTCATCAAAGCAGGAAAAAAATACCCAACGGAAAAAAGACAGTCTCTTCAATAAATGGTGCTGGGAAAATTGGACAGCTATATACAATGAAACTTGACGATTCTCTTGTGCCATACACAAAGATAAACTCTAAATGAAGAAAGACCTCAATGTGAGAAAGGAATCCACCAAAATCCTAGAAGAGAATATAGGCAGTAACCTCTTTGACACTGGCCACAGCAACTTCTTTCAAGACACGTCTCCAATGGCAAAGGAAACAAAAGTGAAAATGAACTTTTGGGACTTCATCAAGATAAAAAGCTTCTGCAAAGCAAAGAAAACAGTCAACAAAACAAAGAGACAATCCATGGTATAGGAGAAGATACTTGAAAATGACAGACAAAGGGTTGATATCCAAGATCTATACAGATCTTCTCAAACTCAGCACCCAAAAAAACAAATTATCAAGTAAAAAAAAAAGGGGGGGGGGGGCAGAAGACATGAACAGACACTTCTCCAAAGAAGACATACAAATAAGCTAACAGACACATGAAAAAATGCTCATCATCATTAGCCATCAGGGAAATTCAAATCAAAACCACATTGAGATACCACCTTACACCAGTTAGAATGGCAAAATTGACAAGGCAAGAAACAACAAATATTGGAGAAGTGGAGAAAGAGGAACCCTCTTACGCTGTTGGTGGGAATGCAAGTTGGTACAGCCACTTTGGAAAATAGTGTGGAGGTTCCTCAAAAAGTTAAAAACAGAGCTTTCCTATGACCCAGCAATTGCACTACTGGGTATTTACCCCAAAGATACAGATGTAGTGAAAAGAATGGCCATATGCACCCCAACGTTCATAACAGCAAAGTGCACAATAACCAAACTGTGGAAGGAGATGCCCTTTTATCCAGATGAGTGGATAAAGAAGATGTGATCCATATACACAATGGAATATTACTCAGCTATCACAAAGGACGAATACTCAACTTTTGCATCGACATGGATGGGATGGTAGGAGAGTATGCTGAGCAAAATAAGCCAAGCAGAGAAAGTCAATTATCATATGCTTTCACTTACATGTGGAACATAAGGAATAGCATGGAGGACATTAGGAGAAGAAAGGGAAAAATGAAGGGGGGCGGTAATCAGAAGGGGAGATGAACTGTGAGAGACTGTGGACTCCAAGAAACAAACTGAAGGTTTTGGGGGGTGTTGGGAGGATGAGTTAGCCAGGTGGTGGGTATTAAGGAGAGCACGTATTGTCTAGAACACTGGGTGTTATACACAGTCAGCGCATCTTGGAACACTACATCAAAAAATAATGACATACCGTATGGTGACTAACATAACATAATAAAAATAAATAGATTTTTTTAAAAAGGTTCTAAGAAAACCACTTGAATAAACACTTCTTTGCCACATATAGAACAATTGAACCTCCAGAAATATTATATTTGCACTGAAAAACATTAAAATGCTTAAACCCAAGAATCTTTGACAGTATTTGAACAAAAATTGGTCATTTCTGGAGAATACTAGGCTAACAGCTCATTATTTTAAAAACTGACAAATAATGGGAACAAATAAATAATCAAATAGGCTTTCCCTAGATGAGCTGTACTTCAGGGTAGTCAAATATGGGACCAGGGGAAATTTGTCTTTAGATGTGTTAAGATAATAAATTAAGAAGAAATAATTAATTGAGATTAAGTGAAGAGTATGTATAGACAAAACAATAATTGCTCTAAGAAGATAATTATTAAAACTCAGAGGTAAAGATAAGAGCATTACACTATTATGCTATTTAGTTCTTTCGTGTATGTTGACATCTGTATAATATGAAGTTAAAGAGGAAGAATACATTCCAGTTATTGTAGCTTAATAGTAGATCTTCAAGTAACATAAGTCTCCAAATGTATAAAATGCATATTTTATCTTTTGTTATATTTATTCACAAACATTTTGTCTTATTTTCACTATTTTAAATTCTATTTTAAAAATTTTACTTATGGGCACCTGGGTGGCTCAGTGGGTTAAGCCGCTGCCTTCGGCTCAGGTCATGATCTCAGGGTCCTGGGATCGAGTCCCACATCGGGCTCTCTGCTCAGCAAGAAGCCTGCTTCCCTCTCTCTCTCTCTCTGCCTGCCTCTCCGTCTGCTTGTGATCTCTCTCTGTCAAATAAATAAATTTAAAAAAAAAATCTTAAAAAAAAAATTTTACTTATAACTGTTACAATATGTAAAACTATAACCGATATTTGTATATTCGCCTTGTATCCTGCCCCTTGACTTACCAACTTTGCAATTATCATTGCTGGTATAATATTGATTTTTATTTCTTCAATAAATATTTGATAAGTTTCACCATTGTAATCTTCCAAGTCTAGAGTTTTCTTTGTGGAAAAACATTTTCATATGAATTTAATTTATTTAATACATCTGTTATGTGGTTATTTAATAAAAGTAGCTCTATTCCGATTTTTTATTTCCTGCCATGCCAGGTTTGATATATTATGTATTTTTTGGAATTTGTCTGTTTTACCTAAACTGTTGATTTTATTGAAATAGTGTTATTCTTATTTGTGGAACATAAGGAATAACATGGGGACATTTAGGAGAAGGAAGGGGAAAATGAAGGGGGGTAAGCTGGAGGTGAAGATGAACCATGAAAGGCTATGGACACTGAGAAACAAACTGAGGGTTTATTTAGATTAAAAATTATTTAGATTAAAGATATACATGTGAATATATACCTTGTTTTTCTTGAACAGTCCTACTAGGATCCTATTAACTTAGAAGATTTATCTATTAACCAAAAAATCACATTTAGCTCTGTTCATTGCTCTATTGTTCATGTGTTTTCTATTTTACCGGTTTCTGCTTTTATCTATGTTACTTTCTTCTACTTAGTCTGCATTTAATATTCTCTTCCTTATTTAGTTTCCTAAGATGGACACTTAGATAATTTATTTTAAGCCTTTTTTGTCTTTTCTAATATGAAACTGTAAATTTCACTCTAAACATTGCATCACATGAGTTTTGAGATGTTCAGTTGTGATTATTACTCAGTTCAAAATATTTTCTAATTTACCTTACAATTTCTTTCATAACCACTTGGTTACCTAGAAAATTCTGTTTAATGTTCAAATATTGGAACATTTCTAGATACATTATTGCTATTGATTTCTAATTTAATTCCAGAGGACACCATCTATAAGAATTCAATCTTTTAAAGTGTGTTAAAACTTATTTTTTTAGCCCATTACATGGTCTATCTCTGTAAACACTCCGGCTCATTTGAAAAGAATGTGTGTTATGTACTTGTTAAATCTAGCGTTGAATAAATGTTAGGTCAAGTTGGTTGTTAGTGTTGTGAAATCTATAATCTTAGTAATATTTTTGTCTACTTTTTCTGTTATTTACTGACAAAGGGTTATTAAAATCTATTATCCATTTGTCCATTTCTCCCTTTGGTTCTGACAATTTTTGCTTCATATATCTTGAAGACTTTTTATTTGATACATACACATTTATGATTATTATGTCTTCTTGGTTAATTTTTCCCTTTCTCATATGAAATGTCTGTCCTTATCTCTGGCAATCCCATGCCTTCAAAATCTACTTGACTCATATTGACATAGCCACACAACCTTTCTTGTACTTACTCTTCACATATTTCTGTACATTTACTGATGCCTTTATGTTGTGCTACATCTCTTTGAATCTAGTTAAATCTCACTGTTTTTATCTAGTCAGAAAATTTATTTATTTTCTTAGGATTATTTAGTCCATCTCCACCAACATAGTTAAAATATGGTTGATTATAAGTGTACCATATTCCAATTTGTTCATTTGTTTCATAAGATTTTTGTCCCTCTTCTTCCTTCCTCCTCTGGTTTCAGTCTTGTGTGTGTGTGCTTGTGTGTGCATGTGTGTGTGCATGTGTACGTGTGTGCTCATTCTATTCCATTTCCCTCTTAGATGTTTCTCTGTGCCTCTGTATATTACTTTTACTAGTGATACAAGTCTAGGGATCAAACTATACAACCTTAACTTATCACAATCTACTAAAATTATGATTGTATCATTTCACATAATTGAAATACAGGAAACTTCTGACATTATAGTTAATTTAATACTCATCTTTCCTTTATTCTTAGTCTTTTTGTTGTTTATATTTACTGACAAACATGTTCTAATTTCACAATAGTAATATTATTTTTGCAGTAAAATTAAATAATTCATAGGTCTAAAAATTTAAGAGAAGAAAAAAGCCACTTTTATCTTTATCCATATATTATCATTTCCAGTCCTTTCTACGGATTCGATTTTCTATTTAGTGTTATTTCTGAAAAGTTTCTCTAGCATATCTCATAGTTCTGCTGACAAAGAATTTTCTCAGATTTTTGTTTGATCAGAAAAGCCTTTATTTTTCCTATATTGTAGAATAGTGTTTTCTTGGATACAGAACTCTGGATTGAGTGTTTTACCTACTTTAGGTACTTTATAATATTTTTCATTTGTCTTCTGACCTTCATGGTTTCTGATGAGAGATCAGCTCTCATTTGTGTATTCTCGTTTTCCTATACATAGTATTCCCTTTTTCTGACTGTTTTTAAAATAGTTTCTTATTTTAATTTTTTAAGCATTTCAATTATGATGTCCTCAGGGGTTTTCTGTATATGTTGGGATTCACTGACCTAAAATTGGCAGTTTGGTTACTTTCACCAAGTGGTGAAATTCTCAGCTATTATCCCTTCAAACATTTTTTGCCCTATTTTCTTTTTCCTTCTCTTATAGATCTTTAAAAGTAAATAACTTAGATCACTTGATATTGTCCGACAAGTCACTAAGTTTTTGTTCATTTCACTCTATTTTTGCTCTGTGCTTCAAGTTTAATAATTACAAATTATCTTTCTTCAGTTTGGTTGACCATTTTTTTTGTCATGTTCGATACTTCCAAGTCTCTCCATACAGCAATTTTTTCACTTCAGATAGTATCCTTTTGAGAATATGCATTTATTTTTCTTATAAATTACCTCTTTTGAGGAGAGGAGTCAAGATGGCAGAGAAGTAGCAGGCTGAGACCACATCAGGTAGCCGGAGATCAGCTAGATAGCTTATCTAACCATTGTGAACACCTACAAATCCAATGGGAAATCGAAGAGAAGAAGAGCAACAATTCTAGAAACAGAAAATTGATCACTTTCTGAAAGATAGGACCTGCGGAGAAATGAATCCAAAGCGACGGGAAGATAGACCACGGTGGGAGGGGCTGGCTCTTGGCAAGCGGCGGAGCAATGGAGCACAAAATCAGGACTTTTAAAAGTTGGCTACACGAAGGGACATCGCTCCAGAGGCTAAACCAGGGGGAAGCCCACATGGGGTCAACATAACTCCAGGTCCCTTGGGGTCACAGAAGGACTGGGGGTGTCTGACTGTCACAGAGCTCGCAGGTATTAGAGTGGGGAAGCCGGCTACAGCGACAAAGCCGAGGAGTGAGCTGTCAGCTCGGGCTTACCTTGAACCAGTCGCAGGCTGGGTGAGCTCTGAGTGTGTCCGTAAGCCACAGATATGGAAGCGACCAGGCGCTTTTCTCCAAGTGCAAGCGATTAAGCGCTTTCCTCTAAGTGCAACCAGAGACCAGGGAGATGGGGGCGGTTGGACGCTTTTCTATGAGGGTGCACTGAGGAGTGGGACCCTGAGCTCTCGGCTCCCTCCGGGCCGGAGACTGGGAGGCTGCCATCTTCATTCCTGTCCTCCACAACTCTACAGAAAGCGCTCAGGGAACAAAAGGTCCCCAAAGCAAACCCAAGCAGATTATTACCCTGGCCCCTGGTAAGGGTGGGCAATTCCGCCTGGGGCAAAGACACTTGAGAATTCCACTACAACAGGCCCCTCCCACAGAAGATCAACAAGAAACCCAGCTAAGACCATCTCACTCACCAAGGAGAAACACCAAGGAGGAGAAAGCAAATCTTATCTGGACAACAATGTCAAGGCAGAAAAACCACAAAAACAGAGCAAGAGGCAGTACCGAAGGCTGGGGAACTAATCAATACAGACATTGGTAATATGACAGTTTAGAGTTCAGAATGATGATTCTCAAGGTTCTAGCCGGGCTCGAAAAAGGCATAGAAGATATTAGAGAAACACTCTCCGGAGAGATAAAACCCTTACTGGAGAAATAAAAGAAACTAAAATCTAACCAAGTTGAAATTAAAAAAGCTATTAATGAGGTGCAATCAAAATGGAAGCTCTTACTGCTAGGATAATGAGGCAGAAGAAAGAATTAGTGACATAGAAGACCAAATGCAGAGAATAAAGCTGAGAAAAAGACAAATACTGAACCCGAGGAGAGAATTCGAGAGACCAAGTGACACAATAAGACGGAACAACATTAGAATAATTTGAGATTCCAGAAGAAGAAGAAGAGAGAGGGGAGCAGAAGGTATAATGGAGAGAATTTTTGTAGAGAATTTCCCTAATATGGCAAAGGGAACACACATCAAAACCCAGGAGATGCTAAGAACGCCCCTCAAAATCAATAAAAATAGGTCCACACCTCGTCACCTGATAGTAAATTTACAAGTCTTAGCAACAAAGAGAAAATCCTGAAAGCAGCCCATGAAGAGAAGTCTGTAACATACAAGGGTAATAACATTAGATTGGCAGCAGACCTATCCAGAGAAACCTGGCAGGCCAGAAAGAACTGGCATGATATATTCAGAGCACTAAACGAGAAAAACATGCAGCCAAGAATACTATATCCAGCTAGGCTATCATTGAAAATAGAAGGAGAGATAAAGAGCTTCCAGGACAAACAAAAACTGAAAGAATTGGCAAACACCAAACCAGCTCTACAGGAAATATTGAAGGGGTCCTCTGAGCAAAGAGAGACCCTAAAAGTAGTAGATCAGAAAGAAACAGAGAAATATACAATAACAGTCACCTTACAGGCAATAAAATGGCACTAAATTCATATCTCTCAATAGTTACCCTGAATGTTCATGGGCTAAATGCCCCAATCAAAGACACAGGGTATCAGAATGGATAAAAAAACAAAACCCATCAATATGCTGCCTACAAGAAACTCATTTAGACCCGAAGAAGTGAGGGGGTGGAAAACAATGTACCATGCTAATAGACAGCAGAAGAAAGCTGGGGTGGCAATCCTTATATCAGATCAATTAGATTTTAAGCCAAAGACTATAATAAGAGATGAGGAAGGAACTATATCATACTCAAAGGGTCTGTCAACAAGAAGACCTAACAATTTTAAATATCTATGCCCCTAACATGGGAGCAGCCAACTATATAAACCAATTAATAAAAAAATCAAAGAAACACATCGACAATAATATAATAATAGTAGGGATTTTAACACTCCCCTCACTGAAATGGACAGATCATCTAAGCAAAAGATCAACAAGGAAATAAAGGCCTTAAATGACACACTGGACCAGATGGACATCACAGATATATTCAGAACATTCCATCCCAAAGCAACAGAATACACATTCTTCTCTAGGGCACATGGAACATTCTCCAGAATAGATCACATTCTTGGTCCTAAATCAGCTCTCAACCAGTATCAAAAGATTGGGATCATTCCCTGCATATTTTCAGACCACAATGCTCTGAAGCTAGAACTCAATCACAAGAGGAAATTTGGAAAGAACCCAAATACATGGAGACCTAAACAGCAACCTTCTAAAAATGAATGGGTCCACCAGAAAATTAAAGAAGAATTGAAAAAATTCATGGAAACAATGATAATGAAAACACAACCGGTTCAGAATCTGTGGACACAACAAGGCAGTCCTGAGAGGAAAATATATAGTGGTACAAGCCTTTCTCAGAAACAAGAAAGGTCTCAGGTACACAACCTAACCCTACACCTAAAGGAGCTGGAGAAAGAACAAGAAAGTAATCCTAACCCAGCAGGAGAAGAGAAATCATAACGATCAGAGCAGAAATCAATGAAATAGAAACCAAATAAAACAATAGAAACAAATCAACGAAACTGGGAAATCTGGTTCTTTGAAAGAATTAATAGGATTGACAAAACCCCTGCCCAGACTTATCAAAAGAAAAGACGAAAGGACCCAAATAAATAAAATCATGAATTAAAGAGGAGAGATCACAACCAACACCAAGGAAATACAAACAATTATAAGAACTATACTATGAGCAACTCTACTCCAACAAATTCGACCTAACTCTGGAGAAATGGATACATTTCTAGAGACAGATAAACTTACTCACAACTGAACCAGGAAGAAATAGAACAGCCTGAACAGACCCATTAACCAGTAAGGTAGATTGAAACAGTCATCAAAAATCTCCTAAACAAACACAAAGCCCAGGGCCAGACGGCTTCCCGGGGGATATTCTACCAAACATTTAAAGAAGAACTAATTCCTATTCTCCTGAAACTGTTCCAAAAAATAGAAATAGAAGGAAACTTCCAAACTCATTTTATGAGGCCAGCATCACCTTGATCCCAAAACCAGACAAGGATCCCAACAAAAAGAGAACTACAGACCAATATCCTTGATGAACACAGATGCAAAAATTCTCGCCAAAATACTAGCCAATAGGATTCAACAGTACATTAAAAGAATTATTCACCACGACCAAGTGGGATTTATTCCAGGGCTGCAAGGTTGGTTCAACATCCGCAAATCAATCAATGTGATCAACACATTAATAAAAGAAAGAACAAGACCCTATGATACTCTCCATAGATGCGAAAAGCATTTCACAAAGTGCAGCATCCCTTCCTGATCAAAACTCTTCAAAGTGTAGGGATAGAGGGCACATACTCAATAGTATCAAAGCCATCTATGAAAACCCACCGCAAATATCATTCTCAATGGAGAAAACTGAAAGCTTTTCCGCGAAGGTCAGGAACACGGCAGGGATGTCCATTATCACCACTGCTATTCAGCATAGTACCATAAGTCCTAGCCTCAGCAATCAGACAACAACAGGAAATTAGAGGCATCCAAATCGGCAAAAGAAGAAGTCAAACTATCACTCTTTGCAGATGATATGATACTATATGTGGAAACCCAAAAGACTCCACTCCAAAACTGCTAGAACTTAGTACAGGAATTCAGTAAAGTGTCAGGATTAAAATCAATGCACAGAAATCAGTTGCATTTCTCTACACCAACAACAAGACAGAAGAAAGAGAAATCAAGGAGTCCATCCCATTACAATTGCACCCAAAACTATAAGATACCTAGGAATAAACCTAAACCAAAGAGACTAAGAATCTATACACAGAAACTATAAGTAATCATGAAGAAATTGAGGAAGACACAAGAAATGGAAAAATGTTCCATGCTCCTGGATTGGAAGAATAAATATCGTGAAAATGTCTATGCTACCTAAAGCAATCTACACATTTAATGCAATTCCTATCAAAGTACCATCCATTTTTTTCAAGAAGAAATGGAACAAATATCCTAAAATTTATATGGACCAGAAAGACCTCGAATAGCCAAAGCAATATGAAAAAGACAGCCAAAGTTGGCTGGCATCACAATTCCGGACTTCAAGCTCTATTACAAAGCGTCATCATCAAGACAGCATGGTACTGGCACAAAACAGACACATAGATCAATGGAACAGAATAGAGAGCCCAGAAATGGACCCTCAACTCTATGGTCAACTAATCCTTCAACAAAGCAGGAAGAATGTCCAATGGAGAAAAGACAGCCTCTTCAACAAATGGTGCTGGGAAAATTGGACAGCCACATGCAGAAAAATGAAATTGGACTATTTCCTTACACCACACACAAAAATAAACTCAAATGGATGAAGGCCTCAATGTGAGAAAGGAATCCATCAAAATCCTTGAGGAGAACACAGGCAGCAACCTCTTTGACCTCAACCACAGCAACTTCTTCTAGGAACATCGCCAAAGGCAAGGGAAGCAAGGGCAAAAATGAACTATTGGGATTTTATCAGATCAAAAGCTTTTGCACAGCAAAGGAAACAGTTAACAAAACCAAAAGACAACTGACAGAATAGGAGAAGGTACTTGCAAACGACATATCAGATAAAGGGCTAGTATCCAAAATCTATAAAGAGCTTAGCAAACTCAACACCCAAAGAACAAATAATCCATCAAGAAATGGACAGAAGGACATGAAACAGACATTTCTGCAAAGAAGACATCCAGATAGCCAACAGACACATGAAAAAATGCTCCACATCACTCGGCATCAGGGAAATACAATCAAAACCACAATGAGATACCATCTCACACCCGCTCAGAATGGCTAAAATTAACAAGTCAGAAATGACAGATACTGGCGAGGATGCGAGAGAGGGGAACCCTCCTACACTGTTGGTGGGAATGCAGGCTGGTGCAACCACTCTGGGAAAAACAGCATGGAGGTTCCTCAAAAAGTTGAAAATAGAACTACCCTATGACCCTGCAATTGCACTGCTGGGTATTTACCCTAAAGATACAAACGTGGTGCTCCGAAGGGGCACGTGCACCCGAATGTTTATAGCAGCAATGTCTACAATAGCCAAACTATGGAAAGAACCTAGATGTCCATCTACAGACGAATGGATAAAGAAGATGTGGTATATATACACAATGGAATACTATGCAGCCATCAAAAGAAATGAAATCTTGCCATTTGCGACGACGTGGATGGAACTAGAGGGTATTATGCTTAGCGAAATAAGTCAATCGGAGAAAGACAACTATCATATGATCTCCCTGATATGAGGAAGTGGAGATGCAATGTGGGGGGGTTGGGGGGTAGGAAAAGAAAAATGAAAGAAGATGGGATTGGACAAATCATAAAGACTCAATCTCAAAAAACAGACTGAGGGTTGCTGGGGGGAGGGGGGACGGGAGAGGGTGGTGGGGATATGGACATTGGGGAGGGTATGTGCTATGATGAGTGCTGTGAAATGTGTAAACCTGGCGATTCACACACCTGTACCCCTGGGAATAAAAATACATTATATGTTTATTTAAAAAAATAAATAAATAAATTTTAAAAAGAAAAAAAAATTACCTCTTTCTACTTAGTTTCCCTATCTACTCACCCATTTTGTCATTTTTTTTCCTTTAAGTCCTTGACCTTTCTTACAATAGTTGCTTTAAAATCAACATTTGCTAGTTCCAACATCTGATCATTTCAGTCTCTGTTCTTATTAACTAGTTTTTGTTGTTTGATTATAGGGTTTGTTTTTGTTTTTGTTTATTTTATTGTTATTGTTTTTTTTTTTTTTTTTTGCTTCCCTGCATGTCCAGTAAATTTTTTTTAATATTTTATTTATTTGTTTGACAGACAGAGATCACAAGTAGGCAGAGAAGCAGGCATAGAGAGAGGGGGAAGCAGACTCTCCACTGAGCAGGGAGCCCAATGCAGGGCTCAATCTCAGGATCCTGGGATCATGACCTGAGCAGAAGGCAGAGGCTTTAACCCACTGAGCCACCCAGGTGCCCCAAGTTCCAATAAATGTTTAATATGTGTCTTAAATAATATGGATTACATGTCCACTGTATTGTTTTTCCTAGTAAGGCAATTAAAGTACTGGCAGATCCTCCTGATCCTGTTAAACATTTAATATTTAACAAATTCTATTCTGTTTAGTTTTTTCATTAGCCCTAGGATATGGTTCTTTCTCTAGGGCATGGCCCTTAGTGTCCTGGCAAGGTCTTCCCTATCTCAGTTCAATGCCTGAGGCCATCAGTAAGGTCTTTTCACTATTGCTAGGCCAGAACTCAACCATCTTTCCACTCTAAGTGATCTCCCTTTGTTCACCTCTCAGCCCCCTAAGCAGGCTATCTCTGCTAGAATTCACAGTCTTTGCTCTACCAACATACAACCCAGAACTATGAAAATGACTCAAAGTAATTTTCCAAGCTGACTTATGGGCCCTCCCTACACAGCTCTTTCCTTCTCTAACACCCTTCCCTTAAAATCTAGTCTCTTTACCATTCCTGAATTTTGGTCTCTGCCATATCCTCAGCTAGATATCACTGTGCTTGACCTATACTGCCTCTATGGGAAAGATGTGCCTCCAGCAGGAATGGAGGTGAATGCAGTTTGTCTTATGTGTTTCCCACTTTAAAGGATCACAGTTCTCTGTTGCCTGTCGCTTCACACTTGAAGAGTTACTTCATATATTTTCCCCAGATCTGTTATTCTTTTTTTTTTTAATTTTTTATTTTTTCAGCATAAAGTATTCATTATTTTTGCATCACAACCCAGTGCTCCATGCAATCCGTGCCCTCTACAATACCCACCACCTGGTGCCCCCAACCTCCCACCCCCCACCCCTTCAAAATTCTCAGATCGTTTTCAGAGTCGATAGTCTCTCATGGTTCACCTCCCCTTCCAATTTACCTCAACTCCCTTCTCCTTTCCATCTCCCCTTGTCCTCCATGCTATTTGTTATGCTCCACAAATAAGTGAAACCATATGATAATTGACTCTCTCTGCTTGACTTATTTCACTCAGCATAATCTCTTCCAGTCCCGTCCATGTTGCTACAAAACTTGGGTATTCATCCTTTCTTTTTTCTTTTTTTTTTTTTTTTACAGCTTTATAAACATATATTTTTATCACCAGGGGTACAGGTCTGCGAATCGCGAGGTTTACACACTTCACAGCACTCACCATAGCACATACCCTCCCCAATATCCAAAACCCAACCCCCCTCTCCCAACCCCCTCCCCCCATCAACCCTCAGTTTGTTTGTGACATTAAGAGTCACTTATGGTTTGTCTCCCTCCCAATCCCATCTGGTTTCATGTACTCTTCTCCTACCCCCTCAACCCCCCATGTTGCATCTCCTCTCCCTCATATCAGGGAGATCATATGATAGTTGTCTTTCTCCGATTGACTTATTTCGCTAAGCATGATACCCTCTAGTTCCATCCACATCGTCGCAAATGGCAAGATTTCATTTCTTTTGATGGCTGCATAGTATTCCATTGTGTATATATACCACATCTTCTTTATCCATTCGTCTGTAGATGGACATCTAGGTTCTTTCCATAGTTTGGCTATTGTAGACATTGCTGCTATAAACATTCGGGTGCACGTGCCCCTTCGGAGCACCACGTTTGTATCTTTAGGGTAAATACCCAGCAGTGCAATTGCAGGGTCATAGGGTAGTTCTATTTTCAACTTTTTGAGGAACCTCCATGCTGTTTTCCAGAGTGGTTGCACCAGCCTGCATTCCCACCAACAGTGTAGGAGGGTTCCCCTCTCTCCGCATCCTCGCCAGTATCTGTCATTTCTTGACTTGTTAATTTTAGCCATTCTGACGGGTGTGAGATGGTATCTCATTGTGGTTTTGATTTGTATTTCCCTGATGCCGAGTGATGTGGAGCATTTTTTCATGTGTCTGTTGGCTATCTGGATGTCTTCTTTGCAGAAATGTCTGTTCATGTCTTCTGTCCATTTCTTGATTGGATTATTTGTTCTTTGGGTGTTGAGTTTGCTAAGCTCTTTATAGATTTTGGATACTAGCCCTTTATCTGATATGTCGTTTGCAAGTACCTTCTCCTATTCTGTCAGTTGTCTTTTGGTTTTGTTAACTGTTTCCTTTGCTGTGCAAAAGCTTTTGATCTTGATAAAATCCCAATAGTTCATTTTTGCCCTTGCTTCCCTTGCCTTTGGCGATGTTCCTAGGAAGAAGTTGCTGTGGTTGAGGTCAAAGAGGTTGCTGCCTGTGTTCTCCTCAAGGATTTTGATGGATTCCTTTCTCACATTGAGGCCCTTCATCCATTTTGAGTTTATTTTTGTGTGTGGTGTAAGGAAATAGTCCAATTTCATTTTTCTGCATGTGGCTGTCCAATTTTCCCAGCACCATTTGTTGAAGAGGCTGTCTTTTCTCCATTGGACATTCTTTCCTGCTTTGTTGAAGATTAGTTGACCATAGAGTTGAGGGTCCATTTCTGGGCTCTCTATTCTGTTCCATTGATCTATGTGTCTGTTTTTGTGCCAGTACCATGCTGTCTTGATGATGACAGCTTTGTAATAGAGCTTGAAGTCCGGAATTGTGATGCCACCAACTTTGGCTTTCTTTTTCAATATTGCTTTGGCTATTCGAGGTCTTTTCTGATTCCATATAAATTTTAGGATCATTTGTTCCATTTCTTTGAAAAAAATGGATGGTACTTTGATAGGAATTGCATTAAATGTGTAGATTGCTTTAGGTAGCATAGACATTTTCACGATATTTATTCTTCCAATCCAGGAGCATGGAACATTTTTCCATTTCTTTGTGTCTTCCTCAATTTCTTTCATGAGTACTTTATAGTTTTCTGTGTATAGATTCTTAGTCTCTTTGGTTAGGTTTATTCCTAGGTATCTTATAGTTTTGGGTGCAATTGTAAATGGGATGGACTCCTTGATTTCTCTTTCTTCTGTCTTGTTGTTGGTGTAGAGAAATGCAACTGATTTCTGTGCATTGATTTTATATCCTGACACTTTACTGAATTCCTGTACAAGTTCTAGCAGTTTTGGAGTGGAGTCTTTTGGGTTTTCCACATATAGTATCATATCATCTGCAAAGAGTGATAGTTTGACTTCTTCTTTGCCGATTTGGATGCCTTTAATTTCCTGTTGTTGTCTGATTGCTGAGGCTAGGACTTCTGGTACTATGCTGAATAGCAGTGGTGATAATGGACATCCCTGCCGTGTTCCTGACCTTCGCGGAAAAGCTTTCAGTTTTTCTCCATTGAGAATGATATTTGCGGTGGGTTTTTCATAGATGGCTTTGATAATATTGAGGTATGTGCCCTCTATCCCTACACTTTGAAGAGTTTTGATCAGGAAGGGATGCTGCACTTTGTGAAATGCTTTTTCAGCATCTATGGAGAGTATCATATGGTTCTTGTTCTTTCTTTTATTAATGTGTTGTATCACATTGATTGATTTGCGGATGTTGAACCAACCTTGCAGCCCTGGAATAAATCCCACTGGTCGTGGTGAATAATTCTTTTAATGTACTGTTGAATCCTATTGGCTAGTATTTTGGCGAGAATTTTTGCATCTGTGTTCATCAAGGATATTGGTCTGTAGTTCTCTTTTTTGTTGGGATCCTTGTCTGGTTTTGGGATCAAGGTGATGCTGGCCTCATAAAATGAGTTTGGAAGTTTTCCTTCTATTTCTATTTTTTGGAACAGTTTCAGGAGAATAGGAATTAGTTCTTCTTTAAATGTTTGGTAGAATTCCCCCGGGAAGCCGTCTGGCCCTGGGCTTTTGTTTGTTTGGAGATTTTTGATGACTGTTTCAATCTCCTTACTGGTTATGGGTCTGTTCAGGCTTTCTATTTCTTCCTGGTTCAGTTGTGGTAGTTTATCTGTCTCTAGAAATGTATCCATTTCTTCCAGATTGTCGAATTTGTTGGCGTAGAGTTGCTCATAGTATGTTCTTATAATTGTTTGTATTTCCTTGGTGTTGGTTGTGATCTCTCCTCTTTCATTCATGATTTTATTTATTTGGGTCCTTTCTCTTTTCTTTTTGATAAGTCTGGCCAGGGGTTTGTCAATCCTATTAATTCTTTCAAAGAACCAGTTCCCAGTTTCGTTGATTTGTTCTATTGTTTTTTTGGTTTCTATTTCATTGATTTCTGCTCTGATCGTTATGATTTCTCTTCTCCTGCTGGGTTTAGGATTTCTTTCTTGTTCTTTCTCCAGCTCCTTTAGGTGTAGGGTTAGGTTGTGTACCTGAGACCTTTCTTGTTTCTTGAGAAAGGCTTGTACCACTATATATTTTCCTCTCAGGACTGCCTTTGTTGTGTCCCACAGATTCTGAACCGTTGTGTTTTCATTATCATTTGTTTCCATGAATTTTTTCAATTCTTCTTTAATTTTCTGGTTGACCCATTCATTTTTTAGAAGGTTGCTGTTTAGTCTCCATGTATTTGGGTTCTTTCCAAATTTCCTCTTGTGATTGAGTTCTAGCTTCAGAGCATTGTGGTCTGAAAATATGCAGGGAATGATCCCAATCTTTTGATACTGGTTGAGAGCTGATTTAGGACCAAGAATGTGATCTATTCTGGAGAATGTTCCATGTGCCCTAGAGAAGAATGTGTATTCTGTTGCTTTGGGATGGAATGTTCTGAATATATCTGTGATGTCCATCTGGTCCAGTGTGTCATTTAAGGCCTTTATTTCCTTGTTGATCTTTTGCTTAGATGATCTGTCCATTTCAGTGAGGGGAGTGTTAAAATCCCCTACTATTATTATATTATTGTCGATGTGTTTCTTTGATTTTTTTATTAATTGGTTTATATAGTTGGCTGCTCCCATGTTAGGGGCATAGATATTTAAAATTGTTAGGTCTTCTTGTTGGACAGACCCTTTGAGTATGATATAGTGTCCTTCCTCATCTCTTATTATAGTCTTTGGCTTAAAATCTAATTGATCTGATATAAGGATTGCCACCCCAGCTTTCTTCTGCTGTCTATTAGCATGGTACATTGTTTTCCACCCCCTCACTTCTTCGGGTCTAAATGAGTTTCTTGTAGGCAGCATATTGATGGGTTTTGTTTTTTTATCCATTCTGATACCCTGTGTCTTTTGATTGGGGCATTTAGCCCATTAACATTCAGGGTAACTATTGAGAGATATGAATTTAGTGCCATTTTATTGCCTGTAAGGTGACTGTTATTGTATATTTTCTCTGTTTCTTTCTGATCTACTACTTTTAGGGTCTCTCTTTGCTCAGAGGACCCCTTTCAATATTTCCTGTAGAGCTGGTTTGGTATTTGCAAATTCTTTCAGTTTTTGTTTGTCCTGGAAGCTTTTAATCTCTCCTTCTATTTTCAATGATAGCCTAGCTGGATATAGTATTCTTGGCTGCATGTTTTTCTCATTTAGTACTCTGAATATATCATGCCAGCTCTTTCTGGCCTGCCAGGTCTCTGTGGATAAGTCTGCTGCCAATCTAATATTTTTACCATTGTACGTTACAGACTTCTTTTCCCGGGCTGCTTTCAGGATCTTTTCTTTGTCACTAAGACTTGTCAATTTTACTATTACGTGATGGGGTGTGGACCTATTCTTATTGATTTTGAGGGGGGTTCTCTGAACCTCTTGAATTTTGATGCTTGTTCCCTTTGCCATATTGGGGAAATTCTCTCCAATAATTCTCTCCAATATACCTTCTGCTCCCCTGTCTGTTTCCTCTTCTTCTGGAATCCCAATTATTCTAATGTTGTTTCGTCTTATGGTGTCACTTATCTCTCGAATTCTCCCCTCGTGGTCCAGTAGCTGTTTGTCCCTCTTTTGCTCAGCTTCTTTATTCTCTGTCATTTGGTCTTCTATATCGCTAATTCTTTCTTCTGCCTCATTTATCCTAGCAGTGAGAGCCTCCATTTTTGATTGCACCTCATTAATAGCTTTTTTGATTTCAACTTGGTTAGATTTTAGTTCTTTTATTTCTCCAGAAAGGGCTTTTATATCTCCCGAGAGGGTTGCTTTAATATCTTCAATGCCTTTTTCAAGCCCGGCTAGAACCTTGAGAATCGTCATTCTGAACTCTATATCTGACATAATACCAATGTCTGTATTGATTAGGTCCCTAGCCTTTGGTACTGCCTCTTGTTCTTTTTTTTGTGGTGAATTTTTCCGCCTTGTCATTTTGTCCAGATAAGAGTTTATGAAGGAGCAAGTAAAATACTAAAAGGGTGGCAACAACCCCAGGAAAATATGCTTTAGCCAAATCAGAAGAGATCCCAAATTGTGAGGTGGGAGAAAGGGGATAAAAAGGGGTTCAAAAAGAAAAAAAAAAAAAAGAAACTATTTTTAAAAAGAAAGCCAATAAAGAATAAATATAAAAAGAGGAAAAAATATATATATATTAGATAAACTATTTAAAAAACGTTAAAAAAGAAAACGGTAAAAGTTAAAAAAAAATTAGCAGAAGAAGAGAAAAAGAAAAAAAAATTGAAAAAGAAAAGAAAATTAAATTAACTGCAAGGCTAAAAAATCATGGGGAGAAAGCCATGAGTTCCGTGCTTTGCTTTCTTCTCCTCTGGAATTCCGCCGCTCTCCTTGGTATTGAAACTGCACTGCTCGGTAGTGAACTTGGTCCTGGCTGGGTTTCCTGTTGATCTTCTGGGGGAGGGGCCTGTTGTAGTGATTCTCAAGCGTCTTTGCCCCAGGCGGAGTTGCACCACCCTTACCTGGGGCCCGCTGAGTAATCCGCTCGGGTTTGCTTTCGGGAGCTTTTGTTCCCTGAGCGCTTTCCATAGAGTTCAGGAAGACGGGAATGAAGATGGCGGCCTCCCGGTCTCCGGCCCGGAGGAGCCGAGAGCCCGGGGCCCCTCTCCTCAGTGCGCCCTCAGAGAACAGCGCCCTATGACTCCTGTCACCCTGGCCTGCGGCCGCGCTCCAAGCTGACCGAGCCTGTGACCGGTTCAAGGCAACCCCGAGCTGAGAGTCACTCCTCGGCTCTGTCTCTGTAGCCGGCTTCCCCGTTCTAATACCGGTAAGCTCTGCGACACTCAGACACCCCCGATCCTTCTGCGACCCTGCGGGACCTGAGGCCGCGCTGACCCCGCCTGGGCTTCCAGTTAAGCCTCTGGAGCGATGTACCTCAGCGGAACAGACTTTTAAAAGTCCTGATTTTGCTCCGTTGCTCCGCCGCTCACCGGGAGCCGGCCCCTCCTCCCGCGGTCTATCTTCCCGTCGCTTTGGATTCACTTTTCCGCCAGTCCTACCTTTCAGATAGTGGTTGATTTTCTGTTTCTAGAATTGCTGTTCTTCTTCTCTTCAATCTCCCATTGGATTTGTAGGTGTTTGCAATCTTTAGATAAGCTATTTAGCTGATCTTCCGCTACCCGAAGTAGTCTCAGCCTGCTACTTCTCTGTCATCTTGACTCCTCCCTCCAGATCTGTTATTCTTTAGAAGGAGATGGAAAGTCTAATACCGTCACTTTATCATATTCAGAAACGGAAGTTCCCATTCTATAGTTTTAAACAGAGGGCTCATCTAATTGGATTCTTCCTTCATGTATTTTTTCCTGGCACCCTTATAGAGTATAGACCTTTCAGAAGAATGCTACAATGGTCTAAATGTCAGATGTTAAGGGTTGTGGTACTAGGAATGAAGAAGAGGCAGATTCGAAAAACACTCCAAATATGAAACCCATAAGAGATTGAAAAAGCAGAAGGGATAGATATACAAAGTGAAGCATGATGAGAACTTAAATATTAGGGACCTAGATCTTCAAACTGTTCCCCAAGGCATCGTATTTTAGGTGACATGAAATATTTTCTTTGGTTAATATATAGCAATGAGTAGTTTGCATAATTCAGTCTAGATCAGTTTGCCTATATCCATACACCACGCATTCTGAGCTGGCATCCCAGGATTCAGGGTGTCAGCATAACCATCTCAGATACTCAGGTTGTGCCTTTCTTCAAAATGTTGCCTGAGGTTTCTCTGAGTCTGCAAAATGATTAATTAGTAGACTAGCATCCCATTTCAGGCTTATTGCAGGGAAATGCTACAACCTGCACAAAGTTAAGGACAGAGATAATAGTAAGAGATAACATCCATGAACACTTCTATGGACCCGAAACTACAAAATACTTGATTTAAATTATTTTGTTTTTACCTTAATAATAATGTGTGAAATAAGTACTACAATTATGTCCATTTAAAAGGGGGGGAAACTGTAGCATAGTAATTGCAGATCTGGAATTCAGAGGGGTCAGTTTGACTCTCAATATTAACTCCACAGCTTCTCATTAAACCACTGTGCTAGAAAGCAGAGGTTTAGTCCAGAAAGAATATAGGCAAAAGCCCCCCAAAAGTTGCTTGAATCAAAAGTCAGGGTCATTTACTGTTTAAAATTACAAAGAACATAAAATTTTAGCTAAGTAAATGCATTGAGTCTCCATGGGTAGGTCTGAGATTAAAGGCATTAGATATGGCACATAAAAACTAGGACAAAGAGGGCAGTCATTTTTCTACCTTTTCTTCCTGGCACAGTACCAGTTTCTCAGCAGTCAGGGAGAATAGACCAAACCAGTTATGGCCAATCCACTCTCCTTGTCAGTGAATTAGCCATAGTAAGTGATACAATTCTGTCCAATGAGAAGGAAAAAAGGAAGTCTGCTTCAGGATGGGGATGGGGGTGTTCCGCCTTCATGAAAAGTGTTCCTTTACTCTGCCTTTAATGAGATGGCCTGAGGATATGACGCCTGGAAATGCAGTAGCCATCCTCATAGGACAAATAGATGAGCCTGATACACAAGGCAACATGCCAAGACTGGCAGAGCAGAAAGGATGAAAGGAACCTAGGTCCCTGATTACTCCTTGATCCATGTAATTAATAAACCTTGCACTATCTTTACATGTTCTAATACATTTTCTTCATTATTTAAGCCATTAATTAAACATTCTATATCTTGATGCTAAAAGCATCCTCACTGATATCCAAGTCTCTTGTTGGCTTCTATCAGGGGATAACAAACTTTCTCTGTAGAATGGCCAGATAATAAATATTTCTGCTTTGCGACCATACGGTTTCTGTCAAAAATGCTCAACACTACCGTTACAGCATGAAAGCTGCCATAAATGTTATGTAAACAAATGTGCGGCTGTATTCCAATTACACTTTATTTACAAAAACAGGGGCCTAGATTGACCCATGGACCATAGTTGGCCAATCTGACTTAGATGAAGTCATGGGAACTTTGGTCTGTTGGGAGGTGGTATTTTTGGTTAGCCTGAAATTAGATGGATTTGGGAGGTACTCCTAGCTCTCTGTTGCACTGCTTTCATTCAGCTAACTGACCTGTGAGTGTTGAAGAACATTCCAGGCCAACACTACTCCAGGTACTCACTCCGATAAGAGGGTTCAGTCTTCTCCTTAATATTTCCCACCTGGCATGTGGGAAGGTGTCTACAAATTATAGAACAATTGCCTTTCCTCTATTCTTTTCCAAGATATTAGAAAGTAGTCTGACACAAAGGGATGTTAAATAAATATTTGCTGCATGTATAAGTCATAGATAGATAGACAAATGGAGGAATGAACAAAAAGTGTACAGAGATTGATTTTATAAATGTCTTAAGGTAAAGTTCTGTAATTTAGCCAAAGGAAGAAAACTTAGGAGAAAGTAAAAGCAGAATGTATTAATGAAGTAAACAGACTAATAGTCCTCAAGTGAGTCTATGTACTCCTAATCCCTAAAAATTATGGATTTGTGTCCTTTTATGGCAAAAGGGACTTATTAGAAGTGATTAAGATTATGAACTTTGAGTGGGGAGAGTATTCTGCATCATTCAGGTGGGCCCAGTCTTATCACATGAGTCCTTAAGCAGAGAGTCTTTCCCAGGTATGATCAGAGAAAGACATAGTGGTGGAAGAACTGTCCAAGAGGTGGGGCATTGCTGACTTTGAAGATGATGGTAGGGGGCCATGAGTCAAGGAAATGTAGGAAGCCTCTAGAGTATGGGAAAGGCAAGGCAAAGAATCCTCCCCTAGAGCCTCCAGCTCTACCAACACACTGCTTTTCACCCAGTGAAACTTGCAATGGATCTCTGATCCATGGAACTATAAGAGAAAACTTTGTCTTATTTTAAATCACCAAATTTGTGGTAATTTGTTACAGCAACCATATAAGCTAATACAGTGAACTGTAATAGTATCTCTAATCTAGCAGTTTTTTTGAAGATAGGCTATTTCTATTTCTATTCCTATTTCTATTTCTATTATCCCTTCAGTATTCTCCAACTCTGTTGCCTGCCTGTTGGAGGAGGTCATTGAGAGAACATGACCACCAGTTAGTTAACCCACAAGCCGGACCCAGGCAATCAGAGGCTCCTCCCCTTCTCTCTTGTCCTTGGAATGTACTCTCTGCCCACAGTTTCTGCAGTGGGAGTTGTTTTCAAGGACTCAGCCTTGAGAGAACCATGTGCTATTGAGAGCATCTCGATGGTAAATGTGACTAAACCCAGTTAAGGCCTTTATGTAGGTTCTTAAGATTCTGGTGAGCAGTGTGGAGATTGCTCATCTTGAGGCTTCTCAGGACCAGCTTAATAGTAAAATTCTCTTGCTTATTCACGCTGTCATCTAAACATCTGAAGCTGCCTGCATCTTCCTTTGGTCTCTTCTTGCCCTCCATATAGGGGGACCAGTTTCAGATTTAATGCAAAGAATTCTGAGGGTTGCAAATCAACAAGACCCTATATCTCATACACATGCTATAGCTCTACATTTAAAGACTATTGTCTTCTATTTTAATAATATTAAGACTAAATATTTCTTAAAATCCTAACATGATGGCTTGATTCCCAAATAGCTACTAGTAACTGACCAAGAGAGAAAGACTCTAGTCTTGATCCAGCGTAACTGGACAACATGGGTCTCACCTACCCTGGTGGGGATAGAACAATCTTTTTTTTTTTTTTTAAGATTTTATTTATTTATTTGACAGAGAGAGATCACAAGTAGATGGAGAGGCAGGCAGAGAGAGAGAGGGAAGCAGGCTTCTTGCTGAGCAGAGAGCCTGATGTGGGACTCGATCCCAGGACCCTGAGATCATGACCTGAGCCGAAGGCAGCGGCTTAACCCACTGAGCCACCCAGGCGCCCCGGGATAGAACAATCTTGATAGAGCTTCTACTCCAGGAGGTATTACAGTCATCTTTATATAGTTTCCTACCTTGTTCTACTTTCCTGTGTAATATTATAAGTAAAACTAATAATCTTCACTCATTTCTTCCCATTTCTCAAAGTTGTCATATAAGTTTTAAGTCACAACTTAAAAGTATTCCACAAACAGAAATTGTCAGGTCAATGTCGGACAAGAAGAAGGGTAATGAAGAGGAGAAGAAGAGGGCAGGTGAGGAAGAGGAGAAAGAAGAAAAAACCTATGGAATTATGTAGGACCCATGCTGTTTTTTTCATGCTATTGTTCTCTCTCTTCAGCTGCTATAAGCACAGTCTGAGGCATGTTGCTGAATTCCTCACTCCCACCAAGGGCTCACTTTCCACAAGGACTTATTCAGGTCAAAATGACCAATTAAGGGCAGTGGGCTCCCCATCTGCTGTGTTCATGTCATTCTTCTCTGGACAGTCCGACTGGACCAGGATGGGCATTTCTGCACGTACTAAAGGATTGGCCTTGGTGGTATTCTTATAGTCATCTGGGCCATGTCATTGCTACATTATCTTTTGAGCATTATCCTGAGTTATGGCCCATTACTTGAAGCAGGATTCAGTGAGTGCTATGCGTGAAAGACACATTGCTAGCTTCAACAGGAAACCCTGCTTCTCCAAAGCAGTGGCATTCCCAAATAACTTGACTTCATGTGCTGCTCGTTTAACTCTTGAATATTCCAGCAAGTAATTTTGCTATAAACCTCACTGCAACCTGAACAAAAGGCAAATATATTTCTTCAAAGATTTATTTATTTATTTATTTGAGAGAGAAGGAATCTCAAGCAGACTCCCTGCTGAGTATGGAGTCCAACATGGGGTTCAGTCTCACGACCACGAGATCACGACCTGAGTCAAAGTCATGATTGGGATGCCTAACTGACTGAGCCACCCAGGGGCTACACAGATTTTATTTTTTGAAATTTATAACACATTGAGCCCATTTTTGTGATCTGTGGAATGGACTTGCAACTAATTTTCACTACTTACACTGAAGACTCTCAGGTTAAGGTAACATTTAAACTGGGGTCTCTTCCAAGAGTTTGCCTGATAATACATAAAATGTAAATTCATACTGTTACCAAATATTAATCAATAATACTTTATCTTCTAGGGCACCCCCAGGCTTCACTTACCTATTTCAATGCCAGTTTTCAGGCTGTTGCCAAGATACAAAAACAATCCATGCAAAACATCCCATATAAGCACTAATACACTCTCAGCCACATCTCCTTTCTAGAATTCTGCTGTGAAGTCTTAAAGAAAAATCTCCTGTCTCGTTTAGGTGATCTTTATATTGGATGAAAGGAAATGAGGATAAAAATGAACTAGCTTCTATTTACTTGCCAGACCTGATGAAGTGTTGTAAAATTCAGCTTCTGGGGTCCACAAAATTTCTTTGATGTACTAAACAAACAAAGTGCATACTATGTACTAAAAGCTTATAGACAAATTGTCATTGAGGGAAAAAAAAGATGCAAACTATGGTGTTACTTCAGAAAACTGTATCACTCTTACCCTTATATAATACTTGGCCATCCAAGTACTAATTTGAAAAAATAAATAAAGTAATGAACAATAACATCACCCGCATGCTACAAAATGCACATTTTAGTCTCTTTGCCAACGTTAATGCATACAAATAAATGGGCAGTGGTTTGGACCCACCCACAGGGCAGCCACAAAAGAATCTGTATGTCTGTGTTACACAGGGACCGAGTTTGCCAGTTCAATGAGCTTTTCCACCTCAATTTTCCCAGTAGTAAAACTCCAGATTTCTAATGTATAGAATTTAATGGAATGGCCCTTCTCCTTCAGAGGCACGTATGATTGAGATGTAGCTTATTTGTGTTGAATTTGTAAAACTCTCCCCAAATGTTAGTCTCCTTTTGTAATTGCTTAATCCTAGATTGCCCCGTATGATTAAAGGTGGTTATGACTGCTAACATCGTCAAATTTAACCATGTTTTGGAAAACAACTATATGCTCTTCCATAAGACCAACCCCGGATATAAAATCATCTTTTATATTTCTTTTTTTTTCATCTTTTATATTTCTAATGAGAATTTACCAAAATCACTTTTAGCCAAGTTAAATACATACAATTTTTAGGGATGTAAGTGAAAGTGTCAAATGTCTACTTACAGTATTTCTTTGATTAACTTAGTGATACTTTCACATTTAAATTGCCTCCATATCAGTGGAGAAAGCAATAGTCCCAAGTGATACTTTCACATAGGCAATTTAAATGTGAAAGTATTACTTGGACTATTGCTTTCTCCACTTATGTAAAATATCACATATTTTATAAGATAATTTTACTCAAGCTTTTCACATGTCTTAAACATCAGTTTCTCATCTGATGCAGCTCTCCAGAGGGCTCTCTCCTACTTCTGCCTGGGTCTTTGGGATGTAGCCCTACCTCAATCCACATCAGATGCTCACACGGCTTATTCAAAGTACCTTTTCACATAACATTAAAACTCATTATTTTTTTTTTCTGTCAGTATATATATTCTTGGTTTCTACAACTGAATTGCTGTGTTCATCTAGTGACATCCAACACTTAGAATTTCAATGTTACCAAAAAAAAAAAAAAAAAAGAATCTCAATGCTTCCTGAAATTATAATGAATCTGTGTTAAATGTGTCTCCTTTTGGAACAATTGACTGAGTTAGTGAGGGGCTAACATGTGTCTTCCACAAATAATCACTTGGATCCAAAATAAAATTACTGAGAAAATATTCCAAGAGATGAGAGACTTTTCAAGGCTTGATTTTAAGGCCTTTCTCTGTCTCTTTTTGTTTCTGCCTCTTCCCACCTCCAACCGTGTGTGTAGATGAAATACCTCACCCTTTCTCGTCTATATAGAGATAGTCCCATCATTAGTTTTTCAAACTAAGCTGCCATTCTTTAGTATATTTAGTTTCTCCTATGTCCCACTTATTGTAGGGCTTAAATAGCAAGCTGGAATTTTTGTCAGGGACGAAATTCACAACACATCCTATTGGAAAAAGAAAAACTACTGCTTTCAGCTTTCAGTTCAGCCTGTTAACAAGTGGAAAGACTAATGAAAACCACAGTTGATTCTCTAACCTCACTTCAGCCATTGGTTTCATTCTTGTCCCCTATCCTTCCTTGACAGAATCACTGACCAGAAGGAAAGTGAGGTTGACTGGGGCTCCTTGCCCAGCACACCTCCAGGAGGCGTGCTAATGGAAGGCAGCACGGTGACAAGGCAGCTCACCCAAAGGAGAGAAGAGGCAAGAGCGTCAGGAATCACCCAACTGAATGAGGACTGCTGCGAATGCCAGCTTCCTCTTCACTTCTGTCACCTACCCAGAGGCAGCCATTCCATCCTTCTACTCATAAACACTAAATAATTAGAAAGACCTGGCATAAAATGATGAAATTTGGCTATTTTGTTTTCAGTTATGAATATTTGCCTTAGAAGATTTGGGTCTTTCAGCAGAACGTACAGCAAGGTGCATATCAATTGTGCATTTGCATTACCAATTAATAGCACAGTAGCATGATCTACTAACCAAAGATATTTTGTTCCTGATGAAGTCATCTGTTGGTTTAACTAAGCTGGTGTAGGCTTAATATCCTACTGAGCTTGCCTTATGATTATTAGCAGGATATGCTGCATCTAAGCTGTGTTTGTTAAATATATGTGGTGCCTACATTACCAGGATTTATAGCAGACATCAACAGATAAAAATCAAACGCTGTAACATAGCCATTCATATTACAGTGCTTTGATAAAATTGGCATAATTATGAAATTTATTAAGCAACTGAGAAAATACAGACATGTGATAAAGCTTGACTTATTTCAAAATAAGCCCAATTTCCACAAAATTCCATTCATGTACTTCTTAGAGTATTTTTATTTTTAAGATTTTATTTATTTAGGAGCACCTGGGTAGCTCAGTGGGTTAAGCTGCTGCCTTCAGCTCAGGTCATGATCTCAGGGTCCTGGGATCAAACCCCGCATCAGGCTCTTTGCTCAGCGGGGAGCCTGCTTCTTCCTCTCTCTCTCTTCCTGCCTCTCTGCCTACTTGTGATCTTTCTCTGTCAAATAAATAAATAAAATCTTTTAAAAAAATTTATTTATTTATTTGAGAGAGAGAGTGAGAGAGAGAGAATGAGAGAGAGAGAGCATGAGAAGAGAGAGGTCAGTGGGAGAAGCAGACTCCCTGCCCAGCAGGGAGTCTGATGTGGAACTCGATCCCAGGACTCCAGGATCATGACCTGAGCCTAAGGCAATTGCTTAACCAACTGAGCCACCCAGGCGCCCCTTGTTAAAGTATTCTTAACCCCAAATCTAAGTTTCCTCTATCAGAGTATTCAAGGCTCCATATATCCTCACATACCCTGAAATGTTTATTTTCAATAACCAAAAATCTTGTGAAGAATATGGATAATGCCAGGAGTATGTACCCCCCCCCCCAAAACAACATCACTCAGTGAGCTCATGGAAAATCAAAACTGAAACTGATTAGAAACAGGCAAAGTATAAAAGAAACCAACCAATTTAGTTTCATTACTCAAACAGAGTGAAATACAAAACATAAACAATGTAAGGAGATGCATGTCCTTTGTATTTTAGCAATTCTTAAATTTTTAATGATTCTGGGTTTTGTGGTAGCTTGGGAGAAATGTTTTAATGTGAGATTCATCTTGACAAGAATGCCTATAACAATGGTACTGCTTAGAATAGTCCAATTAAAATTTTCACATTCGGTAAGTTTGCATTATATAAAAAGTATGCAATGAAATATGGATCATTATCACTTTTCTTTACTAGAATCAAAATCGTAAATGTTGCACAGCACCAAAGTTGTCCCTGTGACCCCTCAAAAAGCTCCAAACTTCTGAATATCAACCAAGTTAATTAAGTCCACATGGGAGGTAGGCATCCTGGGACCTTCTTACTTCTTAAAAAGAAATAAATCAATTATAACTCAGGTATGTTAGCTTCCATTGTTTCTACTTTCACCTAACTATTTTTAATTACATGATTATCTGTTTTTATTATCACCTCTCCTCCAGATTGTATATTGCATAAGTTAAAGAACTAAGTCTGTTTTTAATTTATTTTTAATATTATATACCCAAATGCCTAGATTTCATGGTTACAATGTGGCAGAAAACTGCATTAGTTCTTTCCCCGATTTATCTAAATAGTCGCATCAGTTCTTCACATTTCTTGGCTGATTCTCAGCCACCTAACCTCCAACAGTGTCACCATTTGCAAAATTCCATTTAACTCTAACACTTTCTTCTCTTTTACACATACCCCTAGTTTCCTGAACCAAGAATTGTCCTGCCTAAAAGGGGAACTAACAACAGTAGGCCCTAAAAAAGAAAAAGAAAGAAAGAAAGAGAAAGAGAAAGCCAGCAATTTTGTGTATAAGGTATACCGAGGAGTCAGTTCTTGAAGGTGGAGGTGTCTTCTGAGATAGTCGCCCTCCAGCACGGTGCCTGAGCCTGACTTTACTGCTGCTACTGGTTCTCTAGCAATGCCCTCCCCATCACCACATAAAAAGTTATCTGGGGAGTAAATCCAATCTACCCTCTCACTGCACAAGTGAGTGATTTAAGTCAGGAAGAAATCTGGAGGGCTTTCTACACAACTCTAAGGATCACCCTGACATCCCAGACTTGGGTGTCTCAGACCACTGTTCAACTCACAGAGGATATTCCTGGAAAAACTTATTCATTGCTGTCCCTCCTGCCGACAGTTATCCTCCAGCTCAAGGAACTCACAAAACTTCACAGAGCTGCCAAAGATCCAGCAGTAATACATAACAAAAGTATTTTGATCCACTAGTGAACAGAAAGTTCCATTTAACAGGGGTCTTTAATGGTCTTTAATGGTTCAGACAGTTCTCACCAGTGCATAATGGGCACAGAGTCTTCCAGGGTGACTTCCGTTCCTTTGTCTACCCCAGAACCTACTGCGAGTTCTGACACATCACTAGCGGGTGGAAAGTACAACCAGAAGAAAGAACAAAGTTGAAGTGGAATGTCTTTGGAAGCTGCATCTAAATCTTTTGTCCATTTTATGACTAAATTAGCATATTTTTATCAGATAGATGTGAATAATACAATCCATGGTAATTGCGGCTTAAAAAATGTCTTGCATGTCATATAAAAGTCACAAAGTTCAAGGCTCACCAACATAAAGATGTTGTCTGAAAAAGAAAAGTCAGACTGCATAGATAAAAACCTTCTAAACCTTTTATTTTGTTATCCTTTCAAACCCTCCCATGTCCTTTTAAAAAATATTTAATCATAGTCAAAGCCAGAGATTTTTGCTCTAACTGCTACTTTATGGGCTGCCTTTGTGTTAAAGAGCGTGCTTTGAGGATGATGTAACAATGGGATTTTGACTCTACTTCGGGGTCAGTCTCAGACTGGAAAATGGTTTTCCTCTGGGGAGGGAGCTCCACATGCCTCTTATTTTGTGCAGACTTCATTGTAATCTACTTCAAGGAGCCACATCGTCTGGCACAAGTTGAAGGAAATGTCTGTGTCTGGCTTCATTATCACCCTACCTCCGGGAGGAGTGTTAATAAAGTAGACTCCCAAAAACCGGGGTTGTGGTTATACTTGGGTCACAGCCTGCTGATAAAATGTCATCAGTGTTTGCTTCCTCCTCTGTTCTAACCTGAGAGGATGTCATCTAAGAAGTTTCTTGGGGGGAGGATAACATGCATGGAGGGAAATTTGTTGCATAAAAGAGATCTCAGGCCCTGCAGGGAAATTCTGAACTGATTATCAAATGACATGGTGTGGGGCCCTATGGATTAGTGCTCTTTGAGGTCCCCAGATTTCAATCAATTGGGATAAAGGGTGCCAAGTTAGCACTAGTCAGACCAAAGCAGATTGTAAGATAAAGATGGTAGTTTCTTGGGGAAAAGAAACAGAACATGTAAGAATTCTTAGTATAAATTTAATGGTAAAAGAAGAGAAGGGGGGAAAAAACACCTTGATATTAACTGGAATAATGATTTTAAATTTGAGGGACACATATTTGCCAATTTGCCAAAACATGTAGAGAAATAGAAACATATCTGTTAAATAAAACATTCATAACATTACAGTGTGGGTTTTCCTTGTTATTTACTTAAAGGAATTGTGTTAGTCTGCTAGGGCTGCAAAATACCACAAAATACCACAGACTAGGTGGCTTGAAAAACAGAAATTAATTTTTCTCACATTTCTGGAGTCTGAACATCCAAGATCAAGGTATTGGCATATCTGGGCTCTCCTGAGGCCCCCCTCCCTGGTTTGCAAAGACTGCTTTCTTGCTGTGACACCAATATATTGGATTAGGGCCACACCCTAAGGCTTCCTTTTAACTCAATCACAGTTGTAGAGGCTTTATCTACAAATGGAGTTACCTTCTGAGGTTCTGGGAGTTGGAATTTCAACAGATGAGTTGGGGTGGGGGAACGACATGGTTCAGTCCATAATAGGAATGTTTAGGAATGGGTATAAATTTCAGCTTTAAACTAAGATCCTCTTCCAACAGGAAATGGATCCATTTTTAACATTCATTCAGGAAATATTTAGTAAGCCCCTACTATTCAAAAGTCATGCCAAGGAGATTCTATGCTGGGTATAAAATGAGTAACAAACAATCTGTTGTCATTTAGATGTTTATAATCTATTGTAAATAGGAGATGCCTATCCCAAACATACTCCTATAAGTATTGTATTTGCCACAGTCTTTCTCCAGGACAAAAACACTGCTCAAATAGGAAGAAAGAAGAGCTTTTCCAACTAAGTACTTTGTAGTTCATAAAGGAAAAATACTCTTGGGAAATTTCGTCCTATTTCATCACTTTGTTTAGAGTTGGACTTCCATTCACTCATCTACATAATCATCTTGTATATGTTCCAGACACTGGATTTTTAACAATATCAAGGCCATAAGTAACATAAATCAAATACCACATAGTTTCATGGCCCTAAAAATCTTCTGTGCTCTGTCTGGATCCCTTTTTCCCCCTAACCCCTGGTCCCTTTTCACTGTCTCTAGAGTTTTGTTATTTTCCAGAATGTCACATAAATGGCATCATACAGTATGTAGCCTCAACAGATTGCCCTTTTTCTTTTTTTCCTTTCCAAGTTTTTATTTAAATTTCAGTTCGTTAACAAACAGTGTAATCATAGTTTCGGGAGTAGAATTTAGTGATTCTTCTTTTACATACACCTGGTGCTCATCACAACCTGTGCTCTCCTAAATCCCCGTCACCCATTAACCCATCCACCACCACCCCCCACCCATCTCCCCTCTAGTAACCATAAGTTTGCCCTGTATAGTTAAGAGTCTGTTTCTTGGTTAGCCTCTCTTACTATTTGGCTTTTGGGTGTTGAATTTCCTAAGTTCTTTATATATTTCAGAGGCTAACCCTTATCAGATAGGTCATCTGCAAACATCTCCCATTCCATAGGCTGCCTTTTAGCTTTGTTAGTTGTTTCTTTTGCTGTGAAGAAACTTTTTATTTTGATGAAGTCCCACAAGGTTGTTTTTGCTTTAGATTCCTTGCCTCAGTAGACAGATATAGTGAGAAGTTGCTACAGCTGATGTCCAAGAGGTTATTGCCTGTATTCTCCTCCAGGATTTTAATGGTTTCCTGTCTCCCATTTAGGTCTTTCATCCATTTGAATTTATTTTTGCTTATGGTGTAAGAAAGTGGTCCAATTCATTCTTTTGCATGTTTCTGTCCAGTTTTGCCAACTCCATTTGTTAAAGATACTGTCTTGTTCCCATTGGATATTCTTTCCTGCATTATCAAAGATAAATTGACCATATAGTTGTGGGTTTATTTCTGGGTTTTCTACTCTGTCACATTGATCAATGTGTCTATTTTAATGCCCGTACCATACTGTCTTGATCACTGCAGTTTGTAGTATAACATGAAGTCTGAAATCGTGATGTCTCCAGCTTTGCTTTTTTTTTCAGGATTGCTTTGGCTATTCAAGCTCTTTTGTAGTTGCATACAAATTTTAGGATTCTATGTTCTAGCTCTGTGAAAAATGCTGGTGGTATTCTCATAGGGACTGCATTAAATATATAGATTGCCTTGAGTAATATAGACATTTTAATGATATTTGTTCTCCTAATCCATGGGCATGGAATGTTTTTCTGTTTCCTTGTGTCATCTTTAATTTCTTTCATCAGTGTTTTATACTTTTCAGAGTACAGATCTTTTACCTCTTTGGTTAGGTTTATTCCTAGGTACACTATGGTTTTTGGTGCAGTTGTAAATGGGGTTGATTCCTTGATTTCTCTTTCTGTTGCTTCATTATTGGTATATAGAAATGCAACATATTTCTGTGCACTAATTTTGTATTGTGACTTTACTGACTTCATTTATCAGTTCTAACAATTTTTGGGTGGTGTCTTTGGATTTTCTATATCAAGTATCATGTCATTTACAAATAGTCAAAGTTTGACTTCTTCCTTGCTAATTTGGATCCCTTTCATTTCTTTTTGTTGTCTGATCCCTGAAGCTAGGACTTCCCGTATTATGTTAAGTAAAAGTGATGAGAGTGGTCATCCCTGTCTTATTCCTGAGTGTAGAGGAAAATCTCTCAGTTTTTCCCCATTGAGGATGGTATTAGTCGTAGGTTTTTCATATATGGTCTTTATGATGTTGAGGTATATTACCTCTAACCCTACTTTGTTGAGAGTTTTTATCATGAATGGATGTTGTACTTTGTCAAATGCTTTTTCTGCATCTATTGAAAGGATCATATGGTTCTTATCCTTTATTTTATTAATGTGGCATATCACGTTGATTAATTTGCAAATATTGAACCACCCTTGCAGCCCAGGAATAAATCCCATTTTATCTTGGTGAATAATCCTTTTAATATACTGTTGGATTCAATTTGCTAGTATCTTATTAAGAATTTCTGCATTCATATTTATTAGAGATATTGGCCTATGGTATCTTTTTTAGTGGAAAGCTGGCTTTGATATCAGGGTGATGTTGGCCTTATCAAATGAACTTGGAAGTTGTCATTACTTTTGTTTTTTGGAATAGTTTGAGAAGTATTAAGTCAGGCTTAGGTCATGCTCTCAGGGTGGTGAGATTGAGCACCACATCAGGTTCCCCACTCAACCTGGAGTCTCCTTGAGATTCTCTCTCCCTCTCCATCTGCCCCTCCATCCACTCACACTCTCTCTAATAAATAAAACTTTTAAATAAGTAAGATATCTTTAAAAGTCATCAAAGAGATTTCTGCTTCCAAGAAGATGGAACAGAGATCATTCCCTTATTTCTTCTGTTAACTACAACTAAAAATCTTAGACAATATATATAAAAGAAACATAAGAAGATTGAAAAGGGAAGAGAAAAAGACCAGGTAGAAATATATGACTCAAGGGACAATGTATTGCTTAATTCCCTGTGTTTTCCTTTTGCCTCATATATCTCAGTCTAGAAGCTAAAGAAGCTGGAAAGCTGCACATGCCAACTGACCCCCCAAAAAATAAACAAATAAAAAATCTTCAACAAAGTCTTCTGTGTCCAGAAAGAAGACCAGGAATGGGGAGCCAAGACTGCCACCACCTGCCAGGATGGTATCAGAGAAGACAATCAGACTTTTATCTCCACTGAGCAGCGATGTAACCCTCCCTGTGGACATCCAGAACTTATACTGCCCCCAATGAACAATGGAGAAATACCCATCACTCTCCCTGCTGAAGTAGAGTCAGAGGAAATCTAGTGAAGATAAGGACTTTTACCACCAAGTAGTTTTAACAAAGTCATTTCCCTGTGGTATCAGTGGAGGACTAGTGGATAGATGAAAATCCCACTCCTACTCTACAATAATGAGGAGCATTTCCCCCACTTGAGTCAACAGAGGCTGAGTAAAAAACAGACTTCTATTCCCACCTGCCACTAGCAAGACAACACCCCCAACCACCTATGCCAAAGTGGTAATTAAAGAAGCCAACTAATACCGAAGGTGTAAATTGGATTCATAATATTATAGCATTTACAAAATATCCAGTATTATTTAAATACTTAAATAATAAGTAAGCACCAAAAAATTCAATGTGAAAAACAATAATGATAGTCAACACTGAGATGACAGAAATATTATGATTATCTGACAAAAATTTTTAAATAGTTATCACAAAATGGTCAAAGGAACAATTAGAAACACATCTGAAACAAACAAAAAACAGTAAAAATTCTCAGCAAAGAACAGAAAATATAAACAAGATCTTAATCGAAATTTTAGAACTGAAAAATTCAAAAATTCAAATAAAAAGGCTCAACGGATGGGCTTAACAGCAGAATGGAGGAGGCAGAGGAAAGAATCAGTGAACTTGAAAATAGAACAATAGATATTACCCAATCTGAACAACAGGGAGAAAATAGACTGAAGAAAATTAACTAACACTCAGGAACCTGTGGGAATATCACAAAGAACAAACATTCTTGTTGTTGAAGTACAAAAAAGAATAAAGAGGGCTGGATAAAATCATACTCAGAGAAATAATTGCTCAAAACTTCCCAAATTTTGCAAAAGACATAAACCTACAGATTTACAAAGCTGAGCATACCTCAACTAGGATATAACCAAAGAGTTACCTGCCAAAACACATCATAGTCAAACATCTGACATGAAAGACAAAAAACAAAGTCTTGATGGTAGCAAGAGAGAAACAGCATTTTACCTAAAGGGTAAAACAACTTAAATGGGGGGCGTCTGGGTGGTTCAGTGGGTTAAGCCGCTGCCTTCAGCTCAGGTCATGATCTCAGGGTCCTGGGATCGAGCCCCGCATTGGGCTCTCTGCTCAGCAGGGAGCCTGCTTCCTCCTCTCTCTCTACCTGCCTCTCTGCCTGCTTGTGATCTCTCTCTGTCAAATAAATAAATAAAATCTTAAAAAAAAAAAAAAAAACAACTTAAATGGCAGCACATTCCTCATCTGAAGTTATGGAAGCCACAGGAAATGATATAACATTTGTGAAAGGAAAGATATCTCAATCTATAATTCTATATCTGAAGAAATTACCTTTCAGGAGTAAAAGAAAAAAAAAGATATTCTCAGACAAAAGAAAAATAAGAGAATTTGTCATCACTATGCTACCCTAAAAGACTGGCTAAGCAAAGTTCTTTAAACAGAAAAGAAATGATATAAGAAAGAATCATGAAACAACAAAAGAAGAGGAAGAAGAAGAGGAGGAAGAGGAAAAGGAGGGGGAGGAAGGAGGAGATGAAGAAGAAGAAAGAGGAGAAGGAGAAGAGAGGAGGAAAAAGGGGGAGGAGAAGGAAGATGGGGAGGATGGGAGAGAGGAGGAGAGGGTAGGGGGAGAAGGAGAAGAATGCATAATGGAAAAAGCAAATATATAAATAAATATAATATATTTTCCTCCTCTTGAAGGAAATTCTAAATTATGTTTAATAGTTGAAGCAAAAAAAATACAATGTCTGATATGTTTCTAAATGTATGTAAAAATATGTAAGGCAATTAATCATCAATAGAGGAAGGTAATGAGACATAAAGGAAAGTAGATTTCTACATGTTACTCAAACAGGTAAAATGTTGACATAAATAGACTACAACAAGTTATATATATACAATACAATGCCCAGAGCAATTGCTAGAAGAGCTTTACAAAAAGATATATGTAAAATACTAAAGATAAGAAATTCTAAAAATACTGCAAAAAGAAATTCTAAAAAACAATTATGCAACCCACAGAAAGGCAGGGAAAAGTAAGCAGAGAAACAATCAGAAAGAATAAACCAAGTACAATAGATAAGGTGTCTATTTTAACATATTTAAAATTAAATTAATTATAAATAGTCCAACTATGACAATTAAAAGACAGAGATTGAGGGGATCCAGGTGGCTTGGTTGGTTGGGATCTGACCCCTGGTTTTGACTCAGGTCAGGATTCTCAAGGCTGTGAGACTGAGCCCGACTTCCCCAGTATTCTCTCAACAATGATTAGAGCAACTTGCTGACACACATGCTTCCATGCTTATGTGTTCATATTCACATGTATGAAAGACCTGGCAAAATGTGAGGGCAGGACAGGAGGAATGAGAGAAATTCTCCAGGCAATCTGTGTCTTTTGGTGCGAGTAAGCAGTAGCCTCCAATTTCTAGAAAGAGGTAAGAGAGCTCAAAATGTTTTCCCATCTGTTATATAGGTTTGTGGAACCTGCTAAAGAATGAAGACAGTACAAGAAAACTGAGGAAATTCCTCCAAGTACTCAAATCCAAAGTCCAGATAAAGGAACTTACTGAACCTGTCTTCAAATCATTTGAAGACTGTGTTGAGTTAAATCTAAAGCAATAACATGGCCCCAAACCAGTTCAACTAAAAATATACTGACCCAGCGTTCACACTAGAAACATGACAAAAGGGACAAAACCTTCTTTTGGCACAAATATTATTGACTTTAACCTCTACGTTTATGTTGCACAGAATATACAGCATTCAATCAAACACTGGGACATGCAAAGAAACAGGAAAATGTGACCCATCATTATGAAAAGAAACAGTCAAATGAACCAGATCTAGATACGGTCCAAATGTTGGAATAATTAGAGAGGGATTTTAAAATAAATAAATATGGTAAATATGTTAAAGTATCTATGTGTGAAAAACACAAGTGAGCAAATAGAAAATGTCATCATTGATATGGAAACTATATAAAAATTCTAAGTGGAAATTCTAGAACTAAAAAAAAAAAATAATAATAACATTCTATCAGAATTCTTTTTATTCATTTGTACCAGCAGACTAGATGTGATTGGAGGAAAAAAATAAGAGAACTTAAAGATGTGCTCATAGAAATTATCCAAGATGCAGTGCAAAGAGAAAGAAAGTGTGAATAAAAGATATAGCATCTGAAATCTGTAGCACAAGATCAAATGGTTTGAGGGACACATAACTGGAATTCTACAAAATTGATAAAGACATTTACCCACAGTTCCAAGAAGCACAGTTCCACTATATTTACCCCAAGCAGGATAAATTAAAAAAAAAAATCATACCTATACACATTTTAGTGAAAGTGCTGAAAGCCAAATATAATCTTGAAAGCAGCCTGGGGGAAATAAATCACACTTTACGCACAAACGAACAACAATCAGAATGAAGTATGACTATTCATTGGAAACAATGGAGGACAGAAGAAAATGTAATGACATTTTTAAGTTCTGAAAGAAAAACCTGTCAACCTAGATTCTATATCCAGTGAAAATATCCTTTATGAAGGAAGAAAAAAATGAATGTTCCGACAGACAAAGGCTGAAATAATTCATCCTTAGCTGACCTGGACCACAAGAAATGCTAAAGGAAATTCTTTAATCTGAAGGGAAATACTGGAGGGAAACTTGTTCCACATGAAGGAACAAAGAACATTAGGGAAGATACACTTATGAATAAATATAAAGGATTCTTCCAGATTACTTTGATATACAGATATATATATATCAGCTATATGTATATGTATATCACATATATAGGCACACATAAGATGTAAAAACATTTTAAATCCTATAAAATTAATCCCACTATATTATAAAATATAAAATGTATTTTTAAATTCTAACATATCTATATCTATGCCTCTATCAGATAGATATTAACTGTTTTAAAACTATAATGACTATGTAAAGTCAAAATTATATCAATGTATTATGGGGGTTATAGTCTATGTCAAAATAAAACATATGACAACAAGAGCACTGTGAACAGACATGGTCAGTAACTGGAAGTTTGTAGGTTTAATGTTCTTGCACTGATTACAAAGGGCAAGATTATAAACTTTTCTTGAATGTAGGTTAAGAAAAGTAAAAGAAGACTATTTTAATATCTGGAACGACAACTAGAAAATAATACCAAGAGGTATAACCTCAAAGCAGGGAATCTAATAGAATATGAAAATATACTCATTTCACTCAAGAGCAAGCAGGAAAAAAGACAAAGGCAAACCAAAAGTAGATGGAACAAAAGGAAACATACTTTAAGAGAAAACCTAAATCAATTTAAAACCTAAATACAAACATATCAACAATTAAGTTGACTATAAATGGACTGATCAATGCAATTAAAAGGCAAAGATTGTCAGCTGAATAAATACTAATAAACAGGGCACCTGGGTGGCTCAGTGGGTTAAAGTCTCTGCCTTCTGCTCAGGTCATGATCCCAGGGTCCTGGGATCGAGCCCCACATGGGGCTTTCTGCTCAGCAGGGAGCCTGCTTCCCTTCCTCTCCCTCTGCCTGTCTCTCTGCCTACTTGTGATCTCTGTCTCTCTGTCAAATAAATAAATAAAATCTTAAAAAAAAAATACTAATAAACAGTCTAACTCCATGCAGTTTACCAGAACATGCTTAAAAGATTAAGACACAGACGGAAATGAAAAAGATGGAAAAAGTGTATCATACAAACACTAAGCAAAAGAAAACCTGCCACAGTCTATTTCTTAGTCAAATTTCTTTGAGAAGAAAAGTGCTAACAGGTAAAGAGGGAGGTTTCATAATGATAAAAAACCTCAATTTATCAAGAAATCATAACCCTTGTAAATGTGGGTGAACCTAGTAACTACATCCTCAAATATAAGAATCAAAAAGTTATAGAAGTAAGTGAATAAACACACAAATCCACAAAAAGGGATGACAATACCCCAGTCTAATTGATGGAACAAGTGGATGAATTAGACAGGAAAACAAAGATTTGAAGAGCATCAACAGCTTGACTGGGTCTGCTTTTCTAGATCGCTATACCCAACAAGAGCAAAAAATGCAAATGAGTCATTCCCCAAGGCAGAGGATGGCGGAATCCTTAAGCCAGTCTTGGTCAGTTACAATCAAAACAGTAGAATATGTTCTGTGATTGGAGCCATGTTCAATTAGAATTCAGTAACAATAAAACAGCTAGGAAATCTCCAAATATTTCAAAATTAAACGACAGACTTCTGAATAACTCAAGAAATAACCTGGAGAAAAAAATCTCAGAGGAAATGAGAAGCCCTTTATGGCTCCGTCACCTTTATGTCTTCATGGGAATGAGATTATCAGATCATTCCAGGGAGTGGGTTTTAATTAGTGGAACATGAAAAAAGACTTGGAGGGGCTGCTCCTGAGAAGAGGGGGGGAAAAATATGTATCACTGAAAACAGTATTAAAGGACCTGATACTGTCACTTACTGCCATGAGACTTCCTAAAAGCCTCATATAGAAGACATTTGTTTACCTGGAAGAGGAATACTAACACTCACATCGTCACATCTTTGTGAAGGCTAAATGCAATGCTTGCAACAGGGGCTTGGTCCATCCCAGTAGATGCTCAACAAACACTGGTTGAATAAAAAAGTAGCTTGAGCTATCAAAACAAAGCTTTATAAATTTGCCTAGAGCTCAACCTAACAAGAAAGAGAAAGAAATGTATTAGTTACATGTGAAGATTTCATCATACCCAAATAGCCCAGAAAAGACTTCTTTAAGGATAACAGAAAGGACTCTCTTTCTCTCTTTTGTTTTTTAAGTTACCTCTTTGGAGGGAACTAGCAGTTGGAGAACCCAGTGTGTGTGTTCCTATTCTCCCACTATGTCTCTTAACTGAACCAGTGCATTCCAGCTTCTTAAACAGTATTTCCACTTCATTGCTATTTACAGCCATAGCCTAAAGCACAAAGATCAGACTCAGCATCTGATTAAGCTAAGTTTTATAAAGAATGACAAAATAATTGGTAAAAACATTTCAGCTTGGGTATGTAAAATAGAAAAAAACAAAGTAGTGAACGTTCAAAGCACAATGGGTTTTGGGGAACAACACTGTCTTTTCTCTTTGGCATTTCTCTAGGATTCCTATCTTGGCTGGGTGACAAAAACCTGTCCATCAGCTGCAAGCCTGAGCCTATCAGCCTTACAAATCAGAGTTAATAAAAGTCAATCAGTGATGGTTTAACTTGCTTGTTACTGCCTGAAGCAGGATTCAGCCCCAGTGTCTGTCATCCACTTAGAAAACAGTTTCTATGGCCGCCCATAAATTCTAAAAATTTACTCATCTACATTTCTATAGAGAGCAAAAAGTGATTTCGATAAATATGTACCAGGCCAACACAGATGCATATGAATCCCCTACAGATAAATTCACAGATATAAACTTAATCCTCCACAGTTACAGACACAAAGAGACAGCAGTTTTCTTAAACAAACAAATCAGCCTCTTACTTTAGAGTTTTACCTTGTATATACACAACTTTTGACGTAAAAGGTATTTCTATCATAACTGCTTTAACCTGTATCTTGGCTTGTGACCTCTTCAATAAATTAAATGTGAGTTGACGTATTCATAGCCCAGAGCTTTACAACATTCACCAAGATTATGATATTGGATCTAAAATTCCAAACTGCTTGAACTGAGGTTCGATCCTGTCAGATCCAAGCCTTTGTCTATCTACATGGACAACAGGAGAACATTCTGCCTCAATCAGGGCTATCTACAGCCCAATATGTGTGTACCCAACTCGTAGGAGGGCCAATTCGGAGAGCCAGGAGGGAGGAAGAACCTAGGAGAGGCTGTTAGGACAAATATTAATCAGAGACAGGTTTTCTTCTCACTATAAATACCTTGGTTTTTGAGTCAAGTTTTAAAATCCAGAGGTTGCATCAAACAATCAAGATAGACTACAGCAGATGCTCATTCATTCATTCAACAGATGTTTGCTAAATGAAAACTGTGCCTTTTATGTCTGCTTTTAACAGAAGTATAATGCGAGCCATGTATGTGATCTGAAATTTCCCAATTGCCACATTTGAAAAAGTAAAAAGAAATAAGTAGAATTAATTTTAGTAACATCTTTTACTTAATCCAATATATACATGAGTTATCATTTCAGTATTCAATCAACATAAATATTTATTAAAGAGACCATTTATGTCACAATTCAGACCGACCACATTTCAACTGCTCATAGCCACATGTGGCTAGTGGCTACCATATTGAACAGTACAATGTGAGATGCGATGGGTGCAGCCATGAAAACAAAACAAAACAAAATGAAATATTTGCTCTTATGGAGATTAATCTGAGGGGAAGACAGACAGCAAACAAATAAATATGAAGTGTCAGGTTGTTAACATGGCCTAAAAGGCCATATGTGCTCTGGCTCCAGCCACCTCTCCAAACTCATCATTGTCATCATCAGCTCCCACTGCCCCCTCGCACTCGCTTAGGCTGAAACCACACTGCCCACCTGCCTGTCTACAAACAAGCCTGCCAAGCACATACCACCTCTGGGTATCTCCATCCACCTGAAACATTCTTCTCTAAGACATAAAAGCACACAATAATAAACAGCTAGAGAGCGCTTACCATACACATGACGCTCGTTTTCTCAATGCATCAAACTCCATAATAAAATAATAGGGTAACTATGATTATGGAAATTTTTGGACAAACAGCATATATAGTTCACTGAACTAATCTATTGTTCAGTCTCTCTCTTTTTTTTTTTTTTTTTTTTCATTTTTAAACGTTTATGCTCAGCAACTCATTCTTTGAGGTAGAATTGTTGGCACGAAAACTAGGAACACTGGGGCGCCTGGGTGGCTCAGTGGGTTAAAGCCTCTGCCTTCGGCTCAGGTCATGATCTCAGGGTCCTGGAATCAAGCCCTGCATTGGGCTCTCTGCTCAGAGGGGAGCCTGCTCCCTCCTCTCTCTCTGCCTGCCTCTGTGCCTACTTGTGATCTCTGTCAAATAAAAAAAATAAAAAATAATAATAATAATAAATAAATAAACTAGGAACACTTTTAGGTTTTAGGGATAAATTGTGAAATGACTCTCCAACAAGGTTATGTCAATGCAAGTTCCACCAGTAAAACAACAGCCTGGATCCCATAGCTCTCATGGTTTTCAATTTAGTGTGCTTTCATTATTTTCGATCTTTAGTAGTTTGATATGAGAAAGATAGCATTGCAATGCTGTTTTTTCTTTTCATTTATGTTAGTCTTTGTAAGATAAACATTTTTGTGCTTGTTGAAAATTATATTTCTCTCTAACTTCCTTGTATCTGTTGTTATTTTTTCCATTTGTGTATTTCTCTGTTTTTCATTGTTAATAAGCCCTAGGCTAGAACAGGGACATTAATTAACTCTTTGCTTATTTCTTTAATGTTGCAAATGCCTTTTCTAGATCCCCTTGTGTCTTTTCATTCTGTTTTCATCCCATTCATTTTTTTCTTTATGATTTCCACTTTTTTTTTTTTAAGATTTATTTATTTATTTATTTGACAGACAGAGATCCCAAGCCCCCATTGCAGGGCTCAATCCCAGGACCCTGGGATCATGACCTAGCTGAAGGCAGAAGCTTTAACCCACTGAGCCACCCAGGTGCCTCATGATTTCCACTTTTGTTGGCATTCCTGAAAAATCCTTACCCCCAAATTTTGGAAATGCTTCTCCATCCTTTCTCTCAAGCGGCCCCCAGTAAACAGCCTACAAGGCCACTGCCTTCCCACATTTGAGACATTATCCATGCTGAGCATATCACAAAAGAAGGGTTTGCGTGCTGGTGTTTCTATTCTCCCTGCTCTTCAACCCTGCCTTCTTACTGCCCACAGAGCTCTTGGAGCCTTCACTCTGGAACTTCACCCCTCCCACCTCATTGTCGGATCTATCTTTTCTCATCTTCCGAATAAACATCATTACCTTAGGTTATTGCTTTTTGACAAATAGCTGAGAAGTATTTAGAGAAGTAGTAGGAATGGAGACAGGCCTTAAGTGTAGGGGACAGACACTAAATTTGAAGTCAGATCCTAGCATGCTAATTTTGGTTCTGCTATTAACTACATGTCCTTACCCTTAAGTTCTCTGGACCCACCACTCCTTATAGGATAGAAGGGTTGGCACAATGATCCTCAGCAGCATTCAAGTCTAACGTTTCTTCTTAACTGCTATGAGTCTTCCTTTTCATCTGGCCTTGGAAGAAACATAGTCCAAAGTACAGGAGGTATAATCTAATTATATGACCCACATAATGAGAGTTTCTGGCATAAATAATTCTGAATGAGGCTCAGTGGTCTACCTTTCAGCTTCTTAAGGCCATTTATTGTATGAGCATACAGGGAAAACCAACTTCTCCACAGGCAAAGAAACATTATTTATCAGTGAAAAGAAATCATCAAGGCTTGAAATTTCTATACATAGTCATTGAGTCAAATAGGAAATTGCTTCTAATTCAGAAATATCATGAGGAATAGAGAGTTGACTTTTTACCTGAATTAGAAATAACAAATTTTATTGGGCTTGGAATCATCAGTAAAATATTAAGCTTCTCTCTCATATCCTACCCAATGAATAATGAACTGCTTCACTGGACTTGAACTTATTTTGGACATGAATTTATTGGACCATTTTCTGAAGGTAGAATTCCAGGCCAGAATTATAGGTTAGTGACTGAATGCAAAAGTTGGCCTTCTTTGTCTAGTGGAGAAACTGCTACCTCTTCTAAAATACAGAACAGATTTTCCAGTTCGTTTTGCAGGAATGGCTTTCATGGGATTTGACAACACAAGAGTCATTCATTAATCTAATTGTCTTCTGCCATGAAATTATGCTTAATGTTAGCAATGTGGAGACAGTAATATTATAAAATATGAATTGCTAAAGTAGCCTGGAATACCCTGAAAATTTCCAGCCACTTGATGGATTAATGTCTAATGCTGGTAAATTTTAGATACTGATTGATAGGGACATTTAAAAGCAAATATAATTAATTTTAAATTTTATTTACCATTAACTTTCACATCTTTAACCCTATATATACTAACAGATAGGGATGAGAAATTCTCATCAGAAATGACTGTCTTTAAAATAGAGAGCATCACTTACTGGAATTACTGCAGTATTTATCAGAACCCTAGCCTAGTTCATATTTTCTCCTGTACTGTTGTCTACCTAACGTTATCTTGGTAGTATAAATTATAAGAGAAGTCACCCACATACATCCACATGCTTACATACATTCTCACTTACTCTTTTTGCCTTTTTCGGTAACTGTTATTATCAGAGAGAATCTACAGACATATTTTGTCAACATAGATTTCCCCTGTGGAGAAAATATATTTTTTTCTTGTTCTATCTAAATAAGTTTGATAAAAACTTAGAACTTTTGGCCTAAAACAAACAGTTTTGAGCTGTTTAAACACCATGTATCTGAACCTATAAAATTTAAAGTTCTGTGCATTTGAGATGTCAAACATTTCCAACAAAAGTTTCAACAGAAAGAATGATACTTATGGGTTCTCCCCTCCCCCTGCTAAACTTTAGCTTTTTCAGAAGTGATCTCCCAGAATATCTTTTTTTTTAAGGTTTTATTTATTTATTTGAGAGAGAGAGAGAGGAGACCAGGAGGAGAGGGAGAGGGAGAAACAGGCTCCCTACTGAGCAGGGAGCCCAATGTGGGGCTCGATCCCAGGACCCTGGATCATGACCTGAGCTGAAGAGAGATGCTTATCCTACTGAGTTACCCAGGTGCCCCTCCCAGAATATCTTGATGCCAATTACACTGAGACCTAGTCTCAAATCAAAGAAAGAGCAGCTCTTGTTCCTGTAGAAAAGAAACAGGGAGAAAGAATTTGTCCAAAGTTCTTTGCTTCCAGAAGCGCCTCAGCGGGCGAGCACTCTGTTCCTTTCACAGGATGATTCCACCAGCCTCCCAGCCTCTTAACATTCCCTCCAGTCAGAAACAAACCACAAGGTCAAAGAGTATTAGCTGAAAAGGCTTTCTAGGGTGGGATTTTCAACACGTTCTCCCCTTCTCTGAAAGCTATTCTACTTACAAATTGATTTAGTGTGAAGAGGACTCCTAGCTGTTATAGGTATGTGACTCAGGGCATCTGAAAGCAGGGTGCCTTTGTTTCTTTTTTAAATTCTGCCACCACCTCATCTTAAAGGAACACCATGAAATAAAGTGCCTTGGAAAGGTCCTCAAACTCCATCAAAGCCTCAATAGACCAAAGGCCATCTGGGGGTGTACTGTTCTTCAGGGCTGTGCAACACCCAGAGGCAGTGGTGAATGCTCCTGTGGAGTCCCCTCTGGAAGAACAAGTAGGAGCAGACTCACTTGGCAGAACCCCACAATTGGCTATTTTGTGGTCTTCACTCTATACTGGCCTCCTGAAGAGCAACAAAACATGCTAATAATGACCATAATTTATTATTAGAGCTCGCATCCCTTTTTAGGGATGTAAATCAATGAAGTGATTGACATCAGTTTTCTGACTCTAAGGTCATGCTATTAGTAAGAGAAGGAACCAGAATTCAAGCCAAGATTATCTGGCTCCATGGGCTTAACTAGGAAATACAAGAGGAGGGAGAAAGGAATCAATCTTTCAACATCAATTTTCCTATGCACTGATGTTTACAAAGAAATTGGCAAATGTAACTTCTCACCTTCACCTTCGAAATATTTCCCCTGTGACTTCTAAAACTACAAATGATCATTTGATAATCTCTGAGAAGATATGGCAAATGGAAGTGGACAAATGTGAAAATGATGGTAATGATAATCTCAACCTTACTGCACACCTATTAGCTACCAGATACTGTGCTAAACGCTTTCCATTCAAATCTTCTCAGCAGTCCTTATGGTAGGGACTGTTACTGTTCCCATTGTACAGATAAAGAAACTGAGACTTGGATATGTTCCTGAGAAACTCGGACATGTTAAAAATGTCAATAATTTGACATCTAAGAATAGGACTTTTCCCTTTATTAAAAATACAAAAATATTACTATGTTATGATCTACTTTCTTCCATTTATCTTTTATTTCACCAATCTGGTGTTCACACCATGAAGTCTGAAAGTATTTTGAATAACTTATTGAGAGTGGTCTAAGGAAGGAAGGGGGGAAGGAATAAATATCCCTGCCTGCCTCCCCACCCTCCAGGGGGTCGTTATTAGCAAAACCCAACCAGAAGCCAGAGGTCAGAGGAGTCAGTTAATGCTGCCTCAGAGCAAGAAAGACAGGTGGAGGATGGAGTGGAGTGAGGGAGCTTGGGCAAACTGGGAATAACAAGCATAGCCATTCTCTCTCCCAGTGAGAAATAGGGTCCAATAAGACACATTTGATTTGGTGCCAAATGTCCACCTAGAGACAGTAGATGCCATAAAGGAAAATTGCTATTGCTTGACTTGCAAAAAAATACAGTAATAATATTGCCAATGTATATTTTTCAGAGTGCCGTATGAAGCATGTATACCTACATAGAACAAAGTATTAAAAATGTAGGCTAGGTCCTGGTGTCAGACCCCATTCCCTCTTGCTCGGGAATAATCTTTCATCAGTGTGGCTGAGGGAATAGTTCTGAGTCCTTTCCTGTATCATCCACATGGACTTGTGCCCCTTGTTCAGGAAGACCAGCCTTGAAATTTGGGATTAGTCACAGTTGATGGTATGGTTTCCTAACACATTTAAGTTCTTCCTACATCTCTTTGTTAATGTCAACCTTATTTTTCATATAACAAATTCTTGGATGCAGGACCCATGTCTACCCAAGTATAAGAATATAGCTGTCATCACAATCCCTATCTCCTTAAGTACCAAATAAATGCTATTCAATTTCAATGCAGCAAGAAACTTAAAAAAAAAAAATTTAAATGGCTTGGTCATCTTTGTGAAAAGTTGAGATTGAAGGGATGAAGATTGTAGCTCTATGTGTGTTATAACCATTTTGTCAAAGTGTTGTTTTGTGTCCAAAGTATATAAAAAATTGTGACAAACCTGTGGTTCACAGCTGACTATGGAGAGCTAGCCACATTGCTTCATGGAGGGAGCTAGCCCTCCGTGTTGTCTTCACTGCTAGATTTGTTGAGCCAGATCCTGCAAAGTCAAGGTTGCAACAGAGTAGAAGACAATTATTGGGCAGTTCCTACCTTCACTGGAATCATATTGACTCCACTTTTCTACTTTATGCTCAGTATGGAGACTGAAGGCAGAGAACAGTGGCTTCCATCTAATTTTAAATACATGTTCTTAATCATTCCAGAACAGAAAGTTTGGAAAAATAGAAATTCTGATATACTGGTGATGGGAATATAACTCGCCAATTTGGCATCTAATAAAGATGGAGATGTGCACCCTATGACACAGAAATCCCATTTGGAATGGTTTGTTTGTGTGGTATGTGTGCCAGAGAAAAATCTCACACTTGTGAATGAAGACACGTGACTATGATTTAAATATATTCATACAATGAGATATTTTGCCATAGTTAAAATGAATAACCTGGATCGGTATGTATTAACATTGGTAAACTCCAAATATACTGTAGATAAAACAGATAAGATATAGGGTCGCCTGGGTGGCTCAGTGGGTTAAGCGTCTGGCTCTTGGTTTCAGCTCCAGGTCATGATCTCATGGTTCTGAGATCGAGCCTGGCGTTGGTCTCCACACTCAGTCAGGAGTCTGCTTGTCCCTCTCCCTCTGCTTTTCCTCTCTCTCTCTCAATAAATAGTAAGTCTTAAGAAAAAAAACCACACAGGCAAGATGTAAAAGGAGGCCTCTAATACCACCTCCAAAAAGTTTAAAAACCTATAAAATAATATATGTATTGTTTGTAGTTGCAAAAACATGTAGCAAGAGCAAAAAGCAAAAATAAGTAAATAAAATGTTTAGGTGCATAAATTCATGATAGCCATTCCCTTAAGGAGGGAGAACTAGAAACAGATAGAGAACGGATCCAAAGGAGTCCTCAACTGCATCTGTAAGATTTCTTTCTTTTTCTTTTTTTTTCCAAAAGATTTTTTTCATTTATTTGACAGACAGAGATCACAAGTAGGCAGAGAGGCCGGCAGAGAGAGAGGAAGAAGCAGGCTCCCTTCCCAGCAGAGAGCCCGATGCAGGGCTCGATCCCAGGACCCTGAGATCATGACCTGAGCCGAAGGCAGAGGCTTTAACCCACTGAGCCACCCAGGTGCCCCTGTAAGATTTATTTCTTTAAAACACACACACACACACACACACACTCATACATCTGAAGTGCAGAGTTAAGATTTGATAAAGTTGTGTTGCGGGTCCATGGATTTTTATTATATTATTCTCTGTCCTTGTCTGCATGTTTGAAATATTTCATTATAAAATATATATTTTTAAATCATCCAAGCACAAGAATATTTCTCAGAGGAATCACCAAAGCAAGGAAAAATAAAACATCCCACTCAACTTCTTCTCCCCATAAGAAGCCATGAATTATGGAGCAAAGAATGCCTTGTGTTTATGAGAAGGATCCTTCTAAAGGACGTCTCACATTTATAAGTGAGTATCCTTGTAAAGATCATTGCTTTTTCATCTTGAATTCCAGACAAGGATATCCCACATTGGATTTGGTACAAGCTCGTGATCCCCAAAGTATTAAGGCTTGCTCTGCTTTACATTTTATTTCTTAGCAGAACACTTCTGGAATTCAGAGAGAGGATCACCCAGCTCGATCGGGGGGTACCCTGCCCTTGGAGCCCAGGGGAGATAAGATAACTGCAGAAATGAATGATGGAATGAACGGAGCCTTCAGTGTGCTATGCCGTTTGTCATACTGGTAAGCCCACCGCCATCAGAACATGTGTGTGCATTTTTCCTTTAAAACATCTTTTGAGTGGTAGTTGTGTGAAACAATGATCTGTTGAATTTAATTCACAGATCAAAGAGGGAGGAAATTAACCAACACAGTAAATTGATTATTTCATGGGTGACATAACCAAGGCAATGATTTATCTTAATAAAGAGCAACTTCCCCCTAGTCCTTAACTGAATTCCAGCCAATGCAATAATACTCAGCTGTTAATGACTTTGATGTTGATGTGGAAAAGTGAATGACTGCATAATCACTGAAATGGGACCTCATCACAGTTGGAAACGTTTAAGCCAAATCATTTTGGACTGTGAAAAGAGCCCTGAGTGGTGGAGATTGGCTGGGTCCCAGCTCTTCAGTCTTAACTAAACAGGGCCTGAAAACTTTATCATGTTGCATTGCTCTGGGCTGGACCATAACTCTGACAGCTCACAGGGACTGGAATTTAATGTATATGTCTGTGGCCTCACAGAGGAAAAAAGAATTCCAGGGCTTACAGCACCGATAATAAATACATGTCTATCAGCATTCAGCTGAAAGTGTAATTAGTTAAATCCGTCTTTGGGAGAGGGAATAGAAGAAAGGAAACAGAAGTCAACTTGAAAAAAAAATTGAACCGAAAGCTTATTTTTATACCCCATGTTACTAAATATGGCTTAAGAGCTTGCAAGACAGCATTAGTCATAGATGGCAGCCCTCCTCCACTCCCGACTCTAAATAATAAAGTGAACTAAAATTAGAGCTGCTTTCAAGTATGTTCACTTGATTATTATTATTTGAGTTACAGCTGAGAAGTCCATGAGGGGACGGAGCACCCTTGGGAACGGAAGTGGCTCCCCAGAGCCCACATTTTTTACTTCCAAATGGGAGAAAGGAAAAGAGGTTCAGTCTCAGCCCAATCGCCAGCGGCCAACCCAGGAGATTTCCTCTTGTGCTAATCAGATCCTGGATAACATTAGCTTCCTAGAGTTAAATTATGACATCCATGTATTATAATGCCAGTCTCTAGCAGGTCCCTCCAGTACACCCCAACTTTCCCCATCCCCTCGTCTCCATGCCACCCGGCCTCCTCACTACCTCCTTCTGTCCCCAGATGCTCCAAAACGGAAGTTCGATGAATTGTCCAAGACCAAGGCTCTGCAACCAAAGCCTGGCGACCTAGCCTTACAAGAAATACAGCCACAGGCATAGCGGGAGGAGTGCCAGGCACTTGCCTGTTTATATACAGCAGAGCTCCCAAGCTCAAGAAACTCAAGATGCCCCATTTTGATCATCTCCCCCCCCACCCCCAAAATCTTTGTTTAGAGGCAAAGATTGTTAAACTGCTCATGCAGACCCGCAGCTGGGGTTGACTCAGAGTGCAAAGCTGGAAAATTCCCATGTGGCAAGATTAGAAACTCATTTGTGTGGTTTGCCTGGCCTTGTCGGGAGCCTCCTCCTTTTCTCTCCTCTCTCCTTTAATCCAAGCCTTGATTGGTTTATTACCTTACAGGCACCTTTTTCCTGCTGGAAACCTGGCCTGCCTGTGTCCTGGCAGCTTTTCCCCAGGGTCCGAATGACCCTCAGAAGTTTCATTCCTGTTCAGCTATCTACTTCTGTGACATCATCTTGGAAAGTCTCAAGTGATCTGTATCTTTTTCTTTTTCCATTTTCTTTTTAATTTTTGCCCTCCCAAAACTGTTTTCCCTCATGCCCATACAATTCCTTTGTTTTATTCCCTCTCTTCAAGTTCGATCTGAAGCCAAGTGCTTTTAATTTTTAGCTGCATTTTGCAAGCCTGGACTTTCAGGAATATATGTTATGAAAGCAGAGAAAGAAAAGACTTTCTTGTCATCAAAACCATAATAATTATGTGTCAAAGATAATTACTGCTTGGTGTGTAATACATCTAATACCAAGTGACAGAGAAAGTAGTCTACTGGCAGACAAGAGTAACTGCTGGCTGGCTGAAATCTGATATAAAATTAACCACCGGGCTCAAGCTCTCTGCCCATTGGAATTTTACCAGATAAAGGCCAACTCCACCCCCAAAATGAAACTCATTGCCATGTCTAGTTTATCTGTTTGTTGTGGGGGTATTTTAAAAAAGTGTATATATTTGCATACATATAAAATTAGTTGGGTCTCTCATAAAGATTTAAGACTACATTCCAAGCATCTAAGTCGCTATTTGAGGGGTGAAATTATTCATAACACAGTTGAGTAGGACAAAATTCTGGGCAGTAAGAGTGAGAAGGTTTCAGAGAGATGCTAGGAGTTTTGCTCCAGAACACTCAGATTTAGAATCCGAGTCTTACCTGGGAAACCAAAGCTTTATGATTTCTTTAAAATATTTTTTAGAGCGGGTGGCGGAGCAGAGGGAAAGAAAATCTCACACAGGCTCCAAGCCCAGTGCGGAGTCCGACCTGGCTGATCCTACGACCATGAGATCATGATATGAGCTAAAATCAAGAGTCCTCTGCTTAGCTGACTGAGCCGCCCATGCACCTCCAAACTGAATCTTTAAAAACAAAGCATTTAAGAGGTTTACAAGAGGGGCTACACCATCCCTGGAACAAAGGCAGGTGAAGGGAAATCTGGAGATGCAACCAAAGTAAATACAATGTTACTTGAGAAATTCTTCCATGTTAGGCTGGGAGTGATGGCCAGTAAAGATGACTATTAAGAATGGCAAGCATGAGAATTCTGCTCAACGGTTCCTGCTGGGCAACTTCACAGCTGAGGATGAAGCCCAGCTTCTTTTGGCTCCGTGGTCCCTCTGCCCATTTCACCGTGAGCAAAATCAACTGTCGGGGGAAAGCCGGCTGGAGTTCAGCAAAGGCAAATGTCAGTTGCCAGTAGGCAGGGCTGCCTGGCTTATGCGTCCTTTGGTGTAGATCTGAATCCAACCTACTTCATCGGTGGCAAAAACGTTCCACAACAGCAAAAGAGGCCACAAAGTTAGAAAGAGGTCTGCGTTCTTGCAAACTGTTCCTTGATTAGCTGAAATTACTAATCAGAAGCTTTACCAGTCCACTCACTCTGAGGCCATGAGCGGGCTTGGGTCCAGTTTGCACAAAGAGGCACAAGCGCAGAGGACTTTACTGATCCTCCGAGGGTCTCTTATCTAGGCTCTCTGTCAGCACTAAGCCTGAATCCAGCACGGCATTATCTCCGCAGGCTTAAAAATGAATCTTGATGGGGGCACCTGGGTGGCTCAGTGGGTTAAGCCTCTGCCTTCGGCTCAGGTCATGATCTCGGGGTCCTGGGATCGAGCCCTGCATCGGGCTCTCTGCTGGGAAGGGAGCCTGCTTCCTCCTCTCTCTGCCTGCCTCTCTGCCTACTTGTGATCTCTCTCTCTCTCTCTCTCTGTCGAATAAATAAATAAAATTTTAAAAAAAAATGAATCTTGACGGTGATCGTGGAGTTCATACTCCTCCCTATCAAACACCTGCTACTGCTTTATCCCAATAGATCATTTTGATTCAGCGCTCAAATGCTCCTGCGCCATTTGGCTGTGCTACATCAACTCTGCAGGAATCCCTCATTAACTTCAGGGGCTACGTTCTCGAAAAGTGCTGAGGTTGGCAAAACTACATTCGGCTAGGCCAAGAATCAGAAAACAATTAAAATGGTATTAAGGGGCGCCTGGGTGGCTCAGTGGGTTAAGCCTCTGTCTCTGGCTCAGGTCATGATCTCAGGGTCCTAGGATCGAGTCCCACATCAGGCTCTCTGCTCAGCAGGGAGCCTGCTTCCTCCTCTCTCTCTCTACCTGCCTCTCTGCCTACTGTGATCTCTGTCTGTCAAATAAATAAATAAAATCTTTTAAAAATAAATAAATAAAAAATAAAGTGGTATTAAGGCCACATACCTAATAATACTGAGTAAAATTTCTAGAAGGCATCTGATTTCAGAAAACCAGAATAATGAGAGTTAGAAATGGTCTCCAGTTGGTAACCATTTATTTGTTTAGAAAATATTGTTTCATCATCATGACTGGCTGAGACAGAGTCTCTTGCAAATTTTATGCAACACAAACTGTACCAGCTCAAAAAAAAATTTTTTTTTTCTTTAACTGTTCTTTACTGGATTGAAATTCAGTGTCCTTTGCACTCATGTCCTTGTTTTTGTGTTTGCTACCTCTGTGAAATTCTGAAGTATCCTTTTCTTAAATACCAGCTGGTTTAAATGCTCATATTACTGATAGTCCTTCTCCTCAATTTGGGGGAATAGAGCATAAATAATCTCCTTCTACACCATTCTATAGACCCTAACACATGGTCTGCTGCGGGGGTGGAAGGAGAGAAATGAACTGATTTGAATTGCACATAAGGAATAAGACCATGTTTAAAATATTTAGTGTATGAATACAAAACTGTGCTGATCTCAGATTCAAAGCTGATGAAAGATTACAAATTTACCTTCCCTCCTCACTTCTAAGGTTTTGAGACAGAAACTAAAGCTCTCTTCTAATTTGGCTGTTCACAAGATAAACTGTGGACCGTGAAAATGAAATGCTGAGACATGAAAAGAATGACACAAAGTCTTCTCGGGAAATAAGAAAAATATTCATATTATGGCTTCCATGTCAATCTGTTTTGGAATTTTTTTCACGAAATATTAAAAAATGTATTTCCTCTATGGATTTCTCAATAGGAACTACTGTTTTAAGCCTATGTTGCCTTTTTCAAGACTAATTTTTGGAATAGTTTAGATTTTTTTTTTTTAAATGCCTGACCTAAAGATATTATTCCTGGCAAAAGAAAGAATAAAATAGCCTTTTGAATATATATGTGTATATATGTTATATATATACATATATATATGTTCATATTCCGTGGGTATTAAAAAATCATATACTCCCAATAACATTCTTAGGAAGCCATAATGTAATACAGAATTTATGCTAAAGCTTAGAGCAGTATGTCATGGCAAATAGAGACTATACAATCCAGGAGCACATACAAATAAACACAAATAGAAAAAAAAATGAAATGACATTAACCAAAACAAGTCCTTTACTTTTTTATCACAGGGATCATTTAAAATCTTAAATAATAAATAGCCATCATGATACACTGTTGTATAAAGGCTCCATATGTAGTCAGCAAGATAAAAACCTCTCTAAGCTACATCACTGTGAGCTACTAAGGGTAGATTCCTATCTGGTACTCAAAATAATATTTAAAAATTTGTCTCAGACATACATTTATTTATAGTGTGGTTTCTGATACACCAAGTTATTAGATATCAGTTTTCAATTTGCCAAACATAAGGTGTTATCTCTATTGGAAGGCCATGGCATACGTTATGTTCCAGTCCTCTCCACCTACACTAAATGTTGATCCCAGACAAGCTTCAGTGATTCATCATTCCTGGCATCCACTTCCTTGAGACATCTGATTGGATTGAAACGATGTAGAGAGAAAGAGAAAATATACAAACCAGGGAAATTCACACACACACAAATACCACTGGGTTTCTCTTAAACTCGTTGTTACTGAGTGAAAATAATGAAACATATTTATCTTCAGCTGCACACAAAAATAAATAACCCCGAAAAATTGCTAAAGAAAAGCTGGCAAACGAGGTACAAATAACAAGTGGTTAAGGTGTTTGTTTTTACAAATCAGCATCACAATACAGGGCAATGTCATGGCTAGCATGTTTTGAGAATCTATGCCTGGGTGTCCCATGGCACAATACATCATCCAATAAAGAACAGCGGGTTTGGGGTTCCTTTCTTTCTTTGATTTCCACCAAGAAGGCCCTGGCAATGGCGCCAAGAAGAAAAGGAACAAAGAAACCACAAGGCTGGTGTGAATGGCTTTGTCTAGTGCAATGTACATGTGTGAAGTATTTCTGAGTGGTCCTGTGATGTGACTTGGCCCACTCATCACTCAGGTGCCCCCTTAAAACTTTTCCTTTTTTATATGAACTTTCGGTTATCTAGTTTACCTGCATTTAACAATCTCATGAGGCACAGGTAACCCTAACATCTTCCCAGATTTCTCTAATTCTTTTCCAGGAATAAAGGCTGCAGTGATTCCCATCTGATAGCTATGGCCATTAGTTTTACTATCCAGCCTGTGAAATATAAAAACTCCCTAAGGACCGAAAGAAGCTTTAAACGTTAGCAAAATCTTCCGTGTTTTACATAGGGAGGGATAGTACAGAGTACCTACACGAATGCTCTATTTTTACTACCACTCTTCCTCTTTGTTTGGAAATGCTTTTGTTTAGAGTGATGTTAAATATCATCTAACCAGACAGTGACAGGAGCATTGATCTGCTTAACCTTGCAGTGAACTGAACATGGTTCATCCATTCCCACAGCCAAAACCTGGGCCAAATGGGTGAATGGCTCTGACAAGGAAAAGTGGGAGCTTCCCTGATTAATGGCTAAGATGCAGAGTATTTGAAAAAGAAATGAGAAGAATGCATTATCTGGAGACATTTCCTGCCACCAAATCACCCCCACTTAGGCCGATGACTGAGAAATCCCAGAAGGCGTTCTCCTCTGAATGTGGCCTGCGTCAATGGCACATTTCTGAATTGTCAGGCTGAAAGCCCATCAATAGTCATAAAGAGAAGGATGTGTCCTCATTGGGGGTGTGTTGATGGATCTGATCCAGAACATGAGAGGTGATTCCTGGGTTAGCTGGATGTTGGACGTATTTGGGTCTGGTGACCGTGCTTCTGATGCTAAATCAAAACCATTCTCCCTGCTTCATTCAGTGCATTACATAATATGAGTAGGGTTGTCTATATGCATAATTATCACTGCTCATGAGAAACAGGCCCAAAAGAATTCTCTGACCCTCTGCTGATAAATTGTGCTGAAGGAACAAGGGGCTCAGAACTGCCAGTCTCAGTTACAGATACTGAAAAATTAAGTTGGACTGAAGGGAAATCAAGCTTCTGCATGGCACATTTCTCAGTAGGCTGATACTCTAATCTATTGAAGTCTGTTCCTCAAGACCCCAGTTCAAGCCCTACCTCTGCTCATCAGTCAGCACATCATTCTCGGCACTAAGCAACAGGCTGGTAATTTCCAACCTGACTGGAATTAGCTCCTGAGAGGAGCAGGGAGGGGGGAGGAGTGGGGGAAGGAAGTTCGAAAGAAATGGTTCAAAAAAGTACTCTTTCTAAATCAGAAACATCTGCTGGAGTCATAAATGGTTTTAAGTAGAAATCGGCAACAAGAGGGCTTTCACAGGAGAAATAGAAAGAAACGAAGCCACTCCTCACCAAAAGTTCCCAGGTAACCGAAATAAATGATACCACTATATATTAGAGCAAACTTTTGAACCTGCTTGGTAGCTGACACTTTGGCATTTTGAATTTGGCTCTTGTTACAAAGGATTATGTGGTACTAAGGAGCTCTGTGTGTCATTCGGAACACCTGAAATGCTGGGGCGTGACTGGGTTCCTTGACACATACTTGTTGTCATCCATTAATCTCACTGAAGACCCTTCTCACTCTTATTCCTCAGGGAGCTTTTTCAGAAGAAGCAAGGAACAAGAAGGATGACCCTTTCTCTCTGTTCTGATAAAGTCCACACTCTGACTTGTAGGATCTTCCTAAAGATACAAAAAAATACAGAATTCAAAAAATAGCATCGGCTTCTCTCTCTGGTGTCTATGTGTGTGACAATGTGTAACTTAGATCCTAACATGGACATTTGAGAAGGAAATCATAAGTTGTCCAGCCCCACCTATCTTTTGTATAAAGTCCTCCCAATTCTGCCTTCAGAAACCAAATTAAAAAAAAAAAAAAAGCAATGTGAGTTCTAAACCAGTGTTGTCACCAGCACAGAAATTTTTTAATCATATTTTTAATAAATTCAGTCTCATCACACCCACAAAGCACTCTCTTTCTGTCATGTTTTGAATAAAACTCGGAGACTGGAAGAGTTCAGCTAACACCAAGTCAACTGTGTTATAGATGTTTGCCTTAAAGGAGAGGCTGCCCAAAGCAATAACCAGGTACCTCAAAAGCAACTGGAAATTGAGGGATAACAAAATTGACATGAGTTTGTCACAATTTGCATTACTGTCACAAATGTAGAATTACCAGGGAGTAGAGAACAAGAAGAACAAAAAACAGAAACTAACTTCGTTTCAATCCAACCCTGGAAGTCTGAATAAGGTAAGTATTGCTTTGCTATAAAATAGCTGGAGGAAGGAGGTTGGAGAACAGTGAAAAGAATTTCTTTAAAAGCAAACATCAAATTGCAACCACATCAATCATTCCCTGATTTTAAAAAAATAAATGAGTGCTTTTCTCCACAGTTGGAAATTTCATTACTTCTGTATGTTCTCCTCTTTGTTTATAAGTTAACTAAGAACTCCTGGAAGTTTTGCTTTCTTTGGGGAAGAGAGGTCAGATTTTTGATGGCCCCAAATGTACCCTAGGGATTCTGCCCCAAGACTAAAGTTTAACTTATTTTTCCTTCTCTTCTTGGCTTTTTCTTGTGGGGGGAACAATAAATATATCTTTCAAATATACCATTATAAAACAGGCTCCCTGCCATGCTATAGTATCCAAAGAGTCACTCACATCATGGGGTCCTAATGAAATACAGATCTTTCAAACTCATCTAAAATGTCATTTTGCACATGACTATTTTATTGCATAAAATGCAGTAGTCAAGCAAGTAAATGAGTTATTACACTGAATTAAAAGACATAAAAATAGATGAGACTCTTTGTTATACTTTGCAAAAAATTATAAATTGATAATTGCCTGTTTCCCTTGAATACGCAGGGTTTCAGAAGCCAAAGATAAGGTCCAGAGATGAGCAAAAACAAAGATGATTAATGAAAATGGTACTAGGTTTCTATAAAAGAATATATGATAATTCTGGAATTAATTATCTCTGAAAAGAATACAGTAAGGAAAGCATAACTTGGAAATAACTTTATAGCAAAAGTTCTTCCTACAGAGCCCAGGATGGAAGCAGAGAATGAAAATAAATGGAATCATAAATGATATGGAGGAACACCAGCCAGATGTCTTCCCAGTGATACCAAAACACATTTGGTAAAATTTACAGGCTCTTAAAATCTTATTTTAAGATACAGGTGGAATATCAAGAAACCTAAAAGCAATTTCTTGACATCAGATGACCCCGCTGGTACTATATTTTTCTAAGATTATTTATGGTTAATGGTGACCTTGGAAGCACTATTCCAGTATACCATTATGACACCCAATTCAGAAATACATTTGGATAAAGCAAATAGGCCATTTTGGGTAACATAAAAGATGTACATGTCTTAAACCAAATTCTGCTTTCAAGGAACTGTGTAACTAAATGTGGTTTAATTGTGTCTCACCACATTTGTGTGGTTTGATTATAGAAGTAACTTGGAAACAAACAAACAAAAACCTGTGACTTTCTCACTGAGGAATTTCTTGTTCACTTCTTCATTTCTGGGAGTTTCATACAAGATAACAGTATTGTGGAGGGGAAAGGCAAATAGCTTTTAGTCTGAATAATCTCACCCTGATTTCTTGTCCTCAGTTTTAATTCTCTAGAACTTTGCTTGTCACTTGCTTCTTAGAGCTGTTCTCCTTCTTTACTATAGTCTCTGCAAAACATGGTGTTCTGCTTCATCATAGCTATTGCATGTGATAAAACATTATTATAAGTTTGTACAACACAGAATAGTAAGCAATTTAAACTTCTTTTTGGCTAATCCTCCCAATGGGATTTCTTACCAGCCAACTTCTGTCTTAAGACTACTGCTGTCTTGTTTTGCTAAAAGCATTTTCTTAGGTCACACTTTCAAAATCCATAACCTCCAATCTCTTGGCACCTCTATAATTTGTGTAATAGGTCAGATATATTGGAAATACCTCTCAAACTTAGTTACCCTTATATCTAAGCCATCTTTTCCCTCTTTTCCATCCCATCCAAGAATACTACTTAGCAACAAGGCTGAAGTTCAGAAAGAGGAGACTAGGATGTAAGAGAAGTGTCAGCTATAAAGAGAAAATATTTAAAAACAAACTTCCCAAAAAACAAATAATCTAGTTAAGAAATGGGCAGAATACATGAATAGACAATTTTCCAAAGAAGATATCCAGATGGCTGAGAGACACATGAAAAGATGCTCAACATCACTGATCATCAGGGAAATACAAATCAAAACCATGATGAGATACCACTTCACGCTGGTCAGAATGGTTAAAATCAACAACTACCCTATAATCCAGCAATTGCACTACTAAATATTTCCCCAAAGGACACAAAAATAGATTTGAAGGGACACATGCACCCCAATGTTTATAACAGCATTATCAACAATAGCCAAATTATAGAAAGAACCCAAATGTTTATCAACTGATAAATGAATAAAGAAGAGGCAGTATATATGTGTGTGTACACACACACACACACACACACACACACACAAATGGGATATTACTCAGCCATCAAAAAGAACGAAATCTTGCCATTTGCAATAACATGAGTGGGGCTAGAGTACATTATTCTAAGTAAAAAAAGTTAGTCACAGAAAGAAAAATGCCATATGATTTCACTCATATGAGAATTTAAGAAACAAAATAGATGAATATATGGGGGGGAGGAGAGAAGGAAACAAACCATAAGAGACTCTTAACAATAGAGAACAAACTAAGGATTGATGGAGGGAAGTGGTGGGTGATGGGCTGGATGGGTGATGAGTATTAAGGAGGACCACTGAATTCTACTCCTGAAACCAATATGGCACTATATGCTGATCAACTAGAATTTAAATAAAAATTTAAAAAAAAAAAAGAAAACTTGCCTATTCAGCCTTGAAGGAATGTGGGAAGTAGAAGAGGGAGGAAACATGAGAAGTTGGGGATGAAAAAAGTAAACTTCCTTGTCCAAATTTCACCTGGAAAAAGGCATGGTATATTAGATCATTGAGGAGAGTATTCAATCTGAGGGTCTTCTGGAGAAAAATTGATTCATAGGGGCCCCTGTCCCCAGCACACCAATGCAGTGGCCATTGAAAAGTTCATTTGGCTGTACTGCACAGTAATTGGGCAGAGGGATTGACAGTTTAGCTTTCCAGAACCACTGCTGTTTTCTCTTTATACTGTAGGTGGGACCTAGAAGTCTCTAGAACACAAAACTCAGAAAGCAGCTGATTTGAAAGACAACAAGATTCTCAGTGAGGCACATCATTGGAGTTGGCTACAGCAAACGGAGGCCAGACAGATATTCGGAAGGGAACTGCATGAGGCTGCAGTGAGGGAGACATCAACCAGCATCAGTGGGCCTGGACCAAGGGACCTGTAGACCTGTGGACCAACATCTTAGCCAAGACAGCTCACTAGACAAACAGTTGCCAGACACAAAACAGACATTTTCACAGAAACCAGAGGAGCTGGAAGACATCATGGGTTCAAGGACCACTTTCCCTTGAGAATATATTAGGCTACCTCATACACTCAGATCCCACCTTGGGAAAGAAGAAGGAAGAGAAGTGAAAGATTGGGCATTTATCCAAATGAGGCTGAAATTACCAGACTGGAATAATTTTAGCTCCTGCCCTATCCCATCCATTCCCCAATTTACCCAGCCAAGCAGAGGACAGGCAAAGCAGATAGATCATCCAGTAAGAAAATAAAGAACCTGTATTTCTCTTCATATATACATCTAATATAAATACATTTTTGTATGTTTACCATTTATGATATACAGAATTTTGCCCTCCCTACTTCCTCTTATTAATAATTCTCCCTTAAGAGTTTTCTTAAAATTATGAAAAACCTTTGAGGTAAATGCCATCCTTTCCCTTTCCAAAATGCTAAGGTGAGGCAAATATTATTTTTCTTTCTCCTCCCACCCCTGTTCTCTCTCTTTCCTTCCCTCCCTCCTTCCTCCCTTTCATCTTTTCTCTGTCTCCTCTCTTTCTCTGCCCTTTTTTGAAAAAAGCTATTTGTTTTCTTTCTATATGAGATAGTCTTATCATTAAAGTGGCATTTCAGTATTTTCCATTATGGAATCAGCCTCACAGAGAAGATCTGGGGCAAAGCTAGTAAATATCTTGAATTCCTTGCTCACCATGAAGCCTACTTCCCTATCCATTATTTAGTAGGTAAATACATTTTCTATCTTTTTTTTTTTTTAAGATTTTATTTATTTATTTGACAGAGAGAGATCACAAGTAGACAGAGAGGCAGGCAGAGAGAGAGAGAGAGAGAGAGGGAAGCAGGTTCCCTGCTGAGCAGAGAGCCCGATGCGGGACTCGATCCCAGGATCCTGAGATCATGACCTGAGCCGAAGGCAGCGGCTTAACCCACTGAGCCACCCAGGCGCCCCCATTTTCTATCTTTTTGAAAGGTTTTTCATTTGTAGTTATTTTTAATACACAGCAGACATTTCAAAGGCAGAAACCAAAATAGTAATTAAGGAAGCCCTTGAATTCTTTTGTTTCTTTGTTTTACCAAATCTATAAGATTTCTCCTATTCTATAACATTATTATACAACTTATTGACTCCTATGAGGGCAAAAAAGTATATTGACCAATTCCTGAGAACTGTTGGATTTTACAGAACCAATGAAAAAGTCTAAATCTCACAAATTGATTTTCCTATATTTATAGTTTTAAGATACCATAATAGGATAATCAAATTTCAATACCATCAGAGTAACCCTGACTGTCTTTGCCTTCTTTCTCCACATTATTGCTCCTATACCTTTAGAACTAAAAAGACCTCAATGTTCCCTTTTTCTTCTGTTTCATTAGGAAAGAGCTCACCTGCTCTTGTTGCCTCTGGCACAATAAAACTTTTGTTTCCAAAATATTGGCAACTCAGCTAGACAAAGCTAGCATTATGTTCTTTAAATATCAATCTTTTTGAAGGAAATTACTTCTGATTTTGTGGGTTTTGGTTTTGGTTTTTTTGTTCTGTTTTGTTTTGTTTTGTTTTGTTTTCACAACTACCTTGTATTTATATCACACATTTCCCTGAATGGAAAAAAGTGATTTACAGGTATTAACTGATTCATGCTTAAGAAGGAAATGATGGAGGGGTGCCTGGGTGGCTCAGTGGGTTAAGCCGCTGCCTTCGGCTCAGGTCATGATCCCAGGTCCTGGGTTCGAGCCCCACATCGGGCTTTCTGCTCAGCAGGGAGCCTGCTTCCTCCTCTCTCTCTGCCTGCCTCTCTGCTTACTTGTGATTTCTCTCTGTCAAATAAATAAATAAAATCTTAAAAAAAAAAAAAAGAAGAAAATGATGGAAGACATGGTAGTTTAGACTCTATGTTAGAAATAAAGGTACAGGGCGCCTGGGTGGCTCAGTGGGTTAAAGCCTCTGCCTTCAGCTCAGGTCGTGATCCCAAGGTCCTGATAATCAAGCCTCACATGGGGCTCTCGGCGGGGCAGGGAGTCTGCTTCCTCCTCTCTCTGCCTGTTTCTCTGCCTACTTGTGATCTCTGTCTGTCAAATGAATAAATAAAATCTTTAAAAAAAAAAAAAGAAAGAAAGAAAGGTACAGAGAGATCATCACTTTCATGAAGATAAAAAGTAAGGGAAATAAAAATCTGTCAATTGCATCACAATGTGGCCTCATTCACTCACTCTCATTCATTCATGCATTCATTCACTCCTTAGGGAGAGGCCTAATATAGAAAACATGTCAAGAGTCAAAGGTGTCAGCTAAGCTAGCTTACTGCATCTTGATTTCCTATCTTAAAAATTTATAGTACTTGATTATTGTTTGTAAACCCATCAAACTCAGAACTGATTCTTGTATTTATTCAGCTAAGTGCACACACACATTTGCTTAATTTAATTTAGATGAAATTCTATCCTCAATTTTCGTTTTAAAAGCAGAAGCCCATTGGCCATCTTAAGAATGGACAAAAAGACATTATTTCATTAATTTCCAGAAAAAAATATGAAAAGAAGGCAAACATCTAGATCTTCAGATGGGCTCAGTTTCTTTCACATATCTTTCTGCTCCATTGCTGCTCCCCCAACAAACAAACATTAGCAATATTGATTTCCTGCTAAAGTATTGATGTAATACTTCAGCCAAATAGTTCACAATTTGGGTAATTATGTTTTTCCATAGCTGAAATTCTGAGCACTTATTATTCTTACTTTGCCCTCTTGTATGCCCATCCTTTATCAAGGAAAAACATGAAATTTGACATAATTTGTTTTCCTTTTTACAGCTTCTGCTCCTTTATTTGGTTTCTGTGTCTATGAATCTGTATGGCTACACAACCTGTACTATTTTCTCATTCCTTCCAGCCTTTCTCAGTTGGTTTTACAATGAGTGAACTTGTGCCTACCACTGACATCGACAACATGATGCTCTGTTCTACTAATCAGCTCTGAGTGCTTCCCTTTCCACTGCACCATAGCACTACCATTGAGAAATGAAAGAAACAATAACAGAAAACAACAAAATATTTTTCTAATTATCCTAATAAGGGGAAAACTGCAGGACTATTATCTTCCTGGGGCCATATTGAAAATGGTGAAAACATGTTGTGTTTGTTACAGATGTCAAATTTTTCCAGAGGCCAAGAATTAATTCAATTTTGTACTTCTCTTACACTTACAGAAAATGTTTCTATTAGCATAAACTGTTTTGTACATGCCCAGGAATGTTAGGGATACAATTTATAATCAAGGGGAAAACAAATCAGAGTGATAGGTCATATGGAGTTGCTTTCAGCCACAATATGATAACTGAGACCACAAATAGTGGACAAATTTTTTAAATTGTTTTGGTTTTGACTTTTAGTCTTTTCCCTCCCAGCAGCCTTACATTACACCAAATGAGATCACAATCTTGATCAACTTCTGACTTAGGAAGAATACTGAGACAATCTAAATATAGTAAAAAACAAATGACTGTCACTGATATCCAGGATAAAATATTTCAACCTTGTTTTTTAGAGAATGGGGTTATTTTACATATCCCAAATTAACCTCAACAGGAAAACTGCCTTATTTTGGGCAAATCAGGAAAACAGAATGAAATGCTTGAATAGCAAAAATACGTAGTCATTCAAGACAATAGACTTTTTTTTTTAGCACATTTTTTGTTTAACATCAACTTAAATCGATTAATGGGAAACAAAGGTAGAACAAAGCCTAAATTTGGGGGTTCCTCTTTTCCAGCGAGATATATTCTTCCTGTTAGTAAGGTCAATGTAGACAGAATAAACAGCAGTGAGAAAATAACTCTTTTTAAAAGGATCATATGCATTATAATTTAATATTAAAAGATGATCTGTCTAATAGAAATCCATCAATAATTTTTCTTTCCAGAATGATACAACTTTGAAAAATGAAGAATATTAAATACAGGAAGTAACCAAAACCAATGGATTCATCTGCATTATTACCGCTGAAGACAATCATTCACAAAATATACTCTGATGTTCTTTGCATATTCATTCATTAACCAAATTGGCAAATCATCATTTAAACACAAGGGTCATCCATGAATATCAGGCACATGGCTCTGAAATTATCCAGCAATGGATCTATATTTTATCTAAAGGGTAGGACTCTGGTTGAGAATTTTACATACTGGCAATTTGGGGACCAAATTTTAAATTGTTATGATAACCTCTAGTCACTTAATTCTAAATGATTCAGACTGGATTTCTCATAATGCACATTAGACTAAAAACAAAGGGACTTCTGATATTTGGTCAGTTCAAACTTCTGAAATTTGTGAAATACAGTTCTTACAGCAATGATTCATCCTCTAACAAATAATCTAAATGGGGTTGTCTATTATTTTAAGAGTCAACACATTCCTACTGACATGTATTTCTTCTTAAATAGTTTAAAGTTCTCCACTGTGTTAAACAACCATTATCCTCTAGATCTGAACTAGAAAAACCAAGGTACACATCATTGAAAGTCTTGTCATGAGTCATTTGGCAATTATCTGAGAATAATTATCCTTGGAATCCTGACTCACAAATAACTTAGCCATTCAACCCACCTTCTTTGTGCAAAAGCTTCATGTGAAATGGGAACTAAGGAAATAAAATAAACGTCTGTCTCCAATATTCAGAACATCTGCATGAGTAAAAATTATTCAAAAAGATACCATGAATTTTTAAAATAAAATGCAGCATGTAAAAATTAAGCACCTGGTCTTTTCCTTTATATTTCATTAAAAAATTCTAAATAGACTATCACCAGCTGTACATTTTACTGCATTTTATATTATGGCAGGCAGTCAAAGCAATACTGCATCCTTTCTCATCTGAGTTCTACATAAAAATTTATTTAAAAAGAAAATGAAAAAACAAAAATAGAGCATGCCTTTTGTCAGATGCAACAAAGAGTTAAGGATGCCACACAAACCAATAAAAGACCATAGAAACGATCCCCAAACAGACTTGATATCCAAGTAGAAAGTTTGTGATAAAGGAAAAGTGATATTGTTTGATTTCTTGCTAATTCAAACTTCCTGAAAGAAACCCAAAAATTTGGTTAATAAGAAATTTCATTTATATACTTCATTTATAAGTAAAAACTGAGGAAATGGATGAAGTGAAATCATCTTACGGTTATTTTTTGTCCTATAACCTGATGATTCATAAATCAACCGAAAAGAATTTATATGTTATGAGTGTGGAAAAAACACTTCCTAAACTTTGTAGTTGGTTGGCATATACTATAGGGTCAATATCAATCAAGTCTCCATATTTTTAAAAGAAACTAGGAATAATTGGGGAAAACATTCATAAGACTAAGCAAGAATCATCAAGTCTCAAATGGGCAGATAATCTTAGGTTGCAATTAGCAATTCTAATTGTTTTACATAAATTGATTAGTCAGAGGATTTGAGAAGTTTGTCTCCTCAATTTAGAAATACTCATTCTGTGATATTTTAAATATTATCACTGATAAAATGCTTACTTTGTATATAATCAAGAAATCCAACCTAAATAGTGCTTTTTAAATTTCTATTTGATCTTGGTTTTTTGTATCTATAGTCATGTGATACAAACATTTGCCTCTTCTGTATGACTGTTTTGATGACTTCTCTTTCTTTAAAGATAATGGGGAAAGTCTCAGATAACTTCAGCTTAAATCCGACTTCACCAACCATGCCTCAATAAAATTCATTTATTCACCAAATATGTACTTGCCATCAAGTGCCAAGGATTGTTCTAAGTGATGAGGATAAAAAGTAAGCAAAACAAGCATGGCCCACACCCCCTTGGCTTCATCTGTAAAATGAGAAATAGCGCTGAGATATCATCTCAATGAAGGTAGGTCCCTTGCCCATTCCCTCCCCATCTCACATTAATGGAAAAATTGCAAGGCCATGCCAGAATGAACACCAGATAAATAAGATCCTTTAGGTAAGTGACGACATGTGTCTACTATTTGGTTTGCAGAAAATGTTTATTGCCTCTAGCAACAATATTGTCTATAGTCCTACTCATATGATAAGATATGAAAATAAGGTGTTTTATTTTTCTCTTTTGAAAAAAAATATCTTTGAGGATATAAGATAAATGGATTATGTTCTTGGGTGATAAAGTTAATTTACTGTGATGATTTTAACCATTTTTAACCACAAAAAGATACATAAAAATTTTAATCAAAAGCACTCTGATATGATTTCAATTCACATACTCATCTGAAAAAAATCTGACTCTTTTCTGGCTAAACAACTTAACTATTAGTTAAAGGCTTCGACACTTATGGTGAATTAGAAGCTGGAGGCAAACTACTTTGTAGAAATGCTATAAAACACTAAACATTACTATGGTATGTTACAAAGTTAAAGCATACTGTTTATGTTAATTTTATGAGTTATATCTATGCTGCAGTTCTTGAAAATAAATTGAATGTTCTATAATATTTTCTTTTTAAGCGAAAATCCAGGGAGGAGAGAGATGAGAAACAAAAACATGAATTTACCTTTTTGACAACTGGTTTCAGTTGCCCTTATTTTGTAAAGATGAGTAAAATCACAACGTCAATATTATAGAACCAGACAAGTTTAAATGAATATAACTCTGTGTTCTGCTTTATTGCTCATAAAATCCTAAGAAAACAGAATATGATCAACAGAATTATTGCTATAAAATTATAATAATAATTGGCAGTATTTTCATTTTTTCTACTTACTACTAAAAAAGTAGAAACTACCTCACTTTAGCATATGGTTGCATAAAGGTTAATAAAATTGTGTGGGTTTTGTTTTGAATTTTGTGTGAATTAAAGTTTTCTATGTTCGATCTTGTGAATTTGCCAACATTTGATTTTCACATGAGTGATTAATTATTTGTTTTCTTTTTTTCTTGTTCTTGCTGTGACTTTTTCTAATCTTTACTATAATCTTCCTGGGGGACCTTAATATTTAGGTCTTTAAGAATAAAGAGATTCAATTAAAAAAAAAAAGAATCTTAACGTCCCTATTTAACTTATCCTATAGCTTCTCAGTACCCCCCAAAAAAGGGTAAAAACATCTTCATGGAAAAAAACTATTTTAGTGACCTTTTGTCCCTCCCTAAGAGGAAGAAGTCTGACAGGTAGATATATGGAGAGTTTGTTATTGTAAATTCCAGATCTTGTGATTATCTCTGACTCAACTTCTGGGGTTTTATCTGGAATTCCTGTGAAGGGTCAACAAGTTATTACTGCCTGTCTTCACCTTCTTATGACCCTAATTTTAAAACTGCACCTTATAAGATTCAGAAAGTAGATTACAATGCTGAATTTCAGCTGACAAATTTTGGAATGGGATGCACCTGAAAATATATAATTAGTTCAAACAAATAAAAATATACAACTTTTTGATATATTTATCTATACCCACTTTTGGAATTTAAAGAAAAAAATCTAGTAAATTTCTGACTTAAATAATTTTTCAGAACCAAATGTTCTATTGAACTATTTCTTTATAGTATTGTTATAACTAAATGATTTTCAGTATAGATAGATAAATGTAGATGTATTTATAAATACATCTTAACAGATAAAACTATGGTGGAGATTCATATTCGAGTATTAGAAAATAGACAAATGCAGCTGAAACAACACATTTTGACAATATAACTTGTTCACATGTATTAGGGAAATAAAAAGAGCAATTTCTGAGTAAACTTAAAATATAAACTTAAGTTCAATGGTCCCAAGCTTCCAATTATTTTTCCATAAACCTTGAGCACTGGTTAAGAATGACAAAAGTATGGGGCGCCTGGGTGGCTCAGTGGGTTGAAGCCTCTGCCTTCAGCCCAGGTCACAATCCCAGGGTCCCAGGATCAAGCCCCGCATCAGGCTCTCTGCTCAGCGGGGAGCCTGCTTCCTCCTCTCTCTCTGCCTGCCTCTCTGCCTACCTGTGATCTCTGTCAAATAAATAAATAAAATCTTTAAAAAAAAACATATTAAAAAAAAAAGAATGACAAAACTATTACTTTCACGGGATGGTGGAAATTGAATGGCTGAAAAGAACACTTGTAAAATGGATTACAAATGGTGGGAACAAATGTATGAGAAAAAAGGAAATTAAAGATGAATATTCCAAAAACTTTCGAAAGTTAAGGTATCACAGAGCAATGCTTAAAGAACGTGGCTTTAGCTTGATATTCCAGACCACCTGCTGGATATGTGATTTTAAGGAGGTCATTTAACCTCTCTAAATTCATTCCAATCGTGAAAAGAATAGAAAATTGTGCCTATCTCATTACAGGTCTGACATGGGAATAAAAAGTTACACTGCCTTCCATAAAAACCTTTGTTGTGAATATCCATTTCAAATTTAACAAATAAAATAACTGAATGATAAACAAAATTTTCTAAATATTATAGATGATCCAAAGTCTTACTGTAGTCTAAGATATAAGGTCCAAATTAATCACAAATGCAACTATGGGATAAAATTAAATTCTTATTATTAAAAAAGGAAAAGGATTTCAATAAAGAACCAAGCTATGAATTTGGTTTATTGTCTAAAACAGAATAATACATGGAAATCATGAGCTATGGGTGCAACCGTCTTTTGTGTCATACTTTATCCATTTGACATTGTTGAAAACTTACAGCAAACTGAAAGTTGAGAACATTTGAAAATTAAAAGCATGAAAAATGCCTGCAAGAATAATGATTAGGTGAGATGAAGAGATCTAGCACGTTTCTATTTTCACTGGCAATTTTTCAGTTTCTTTCAATTTGAGAAAAGATTCTGCCATCTTAAACACATTTTTTCTAAGCAAATAGAATTCCCACAATCATTTAAAGACAAACAAGACTCAGAAATGAAAATCTATGAGAACATTTCCACTTATTATCATATATAAAATGTGAAAGGGAGCTTCTCTTTTTTTATCAAGTTTTGATAGCAAATTTTGTGAAGCTGCATCTAAATATCTCATCATGATTGTAATTCTTCTTCCACACTTACCTTTCCAGTTATTTTGGTCCAAATGATTGCTAATGTCCTGTAATTAAAAAAAAAATTCAGTTGATATAGTCAAACTGAATATGTTTTTAGAAATAATCAGAACTCATGGCAATGTGCATTATACACAGTGAACTTGTCACTTCATTGCTCCTTCCTGGTTTGAAATTAAATATTCTTGACCTATTTTTGTGATCTCTCTTATATTGCTGTCCAAAACTGTTCAGCTAAACATTATAATTTTATATTTATTCCATCATTCAAATATCTATAGCCAAATCTTTTGTAGGTTTCTTAAAGAAGTAACTTCATCATCTGTCTGTACCTTTACTAGACAAAAGAACAGGTAGCCAAAAATATTTTTTGATATCTCCAATCCGTGGTATACTGCTGATAATTAAGTATATTGCCCTGTCAACAGAAAATAGAATTTTGATGATCACTTAATTAAGGCATATTTCCTATAACTAAGACCCAACTAAGCTTAAATCTTTATTCTGCATTTTCAATTCCTATTTGACTGGTTAGTTATTTTAATGTACCCCAGTGTTTCAGTAAGACATTTTATATAGGCCTCAAAATATCAAATAAATCATGCTTTATACATTTCTTTCATTTTAGCCAAATATTAAGTATTCACAAATAAGAGTATATGTAACACACATAGCTAGTTTAAAGAGTACTAATAATATGAGTACCAGTGTTCCCACCAACCAGTTTATGTAGTCGAGACTTACAGACATCTCTAAAGCTTCCTATTTTGCCATCCTTGCTTGTAATTCCTACCCCTTACCAGAGATAACCAATGTATTTTGTATTATTCATTCTCTTTTCTTTTATGGGTTTTTCCCCATATATCTATATACTAATACAACCTGTTCCTTTTGGCCTGAATTTGAACTTAAAATAAATAAAATCATACTGAAGAAACTCATCTGTGGTATGATTTAATACTCAACATTACATTTTGAGACATGTTCATGTCTATAATTGTACATCATTCTATCTTAATATGATTCCATTGTTTGCATATATCAAAATTTATTTATATACCGCTAATGAACATGCTGAGAGTTATATTCTTGTCTGAGCCTCCTATTGCAATATCAGAGTGACTCTAGGAGATCTCTTACTAGGTCATAAGGATGTGCATTTTTTTTTGACATTACATGGAAAAGCAAATTATTTTCTAAAATATACTAACTTAAAATTTCCACAGCAGTGTGTTAGAGTTTGCATTGTTTCTCATGTCTAAAAATATATGGTCTTATCAGACTTTTAAATTTATTTCTGGTAGGTATATCATTGGCCTTTAACCTGATTTTTCATAATTAATGAGCTTAATCATCTTTTCATGTTTATTAAAATTTGTTTTCCTATTAAAAATAACTGTAATTTTTTCTACACCTTTTTCACTGGATTTTTGGATGATTTATTTTTTTCTTTGTTCCATGAGACTATATGTACAATGATACTAATCTCATTTTTTACTTGTTTTCTCACCTTTTTCTTTTCAAAAACTTCAAAACAGAAGTTCTTGTAGGCAAAACTATCAACTTTCATACTGTATATTTGGGGCTTTTTTAATATTAAGAAATCATCCTTTACTTCAGAAACATAAAGATAGGGGCGCCTGGGTGGCTCAGTGGGTTAAGCCACTGCCTTCGGCTCAGGTCATGATCTCAGGGTCCTGGGATCGAGCCCCGCATTGGGCTCTCTGCTCAGCAGGGAGCCTGCTTCCTCCTCTCTCTCTGCCTGCCTTTCTGCCTGCTTGTGCTCTCTCTCTGTCAAATAAATAAATAAAAAATCTTAAAAAAAAAAAAAAAAGAAACATAAAGATATACTCTATGATTGATGCTACAAGTTTGAAGTGCTGGTTTTCAAAGTTAACTTTTGTCCATCTAGAACTGACTTTTCTAGATGCTGTGAGCTATGGATCTAATTTCCATTTATTTAATAAGCTGTCCTTTTCCCAATGCCAACTCTGTTCTGTACCAAATCTGAATATATACACTGGTTTAGGTCTGGGCTCTCTAATCTCATTCATCAGTCTGGCCATCCATCTCCGCACAAATATCAAACTATCTTACTATAGGTTCATTTTAAGTCTTGATATGACCTAGAACTTAGGTTTAATAAGCAAGAGACACTGCTCAGGGATAGGCAAAATGTTGTTATCTTTTTTATTTCTAGGGATGCTTTTACCTTACTATATCTAATTTACTTTATCTTTCAATTCAGCTATCTGCACTTTGTTTTGTTTAGAATGTGCTTGGTATCTTTTTAACTTTTCACTTTGAACACTTCTTCTTCTTTATCTTTTAGTTGTGTCTCTTATAAAACACACAGAGCAAGATTTTCTTGTTATTTCCATTCTGGTAGTCTTTTTTTTTTAAGATTTTATTTATTTATTTGAGAAAGAGAGTGAGAGAGAGAGCATGAGAGGGGAGAAGGTCAGAGGGAGAAGCAGACTCCCTGTGGAGCTGGGAGCCTGATGTGGGACTCAATCCCCGGACTCCAGGATCATGACCTGAGCCAAAGGCAGTGGCTTAACCAACTGAGCCACCCAGGCACCCTCTTGATAATCTTTTTTGAAGTATTTAGTCTATTTGTATTTGTTGTAGTGTTCATATAAATTATGTGGAATTATTTCCACCAGCTTTTTTTTCCATTATTATGTTTCCTTCTCCTAGTTTCCATGCTCAGTCTTTAATTTTGATCCTTTTAGTGGTTACCCTAGATATTTAATTTATGTCACTTAAAAGATTCTGTTTAATAGTATCATTAACTTGAACAAAAATAGCATATAAATTGGAAGGGAGCTAATTGGAATAAAGAAGACCTAGGTCCTTGCATTATTTGGAGAGAGATTTATATCTGCAAAACCTTATACCAGAAATATTTTATACTTCATTTTTTACTTATTGTGAGACTGTTCAGGTAGCATGACTTGGGGTTTCAAACTGTGGTAGGAAGAAATTGTTAGAGATTCTCATAGGAGACTTTTTCCATTGACCCAAAGCTGAAGTACTCCCCCAAACCCTTTCTACAGAGCAGGTTTATTGTTGACATCATTTATTTTTCATTATTTGCTCTTTGTTGTTTTTACTGTTGTTAATCCACAGAGAACATGTCACTTTTACAAGAATATTAGATATGACCTCCCAATTTTTGTAAACCCAACATTTTGTCTATCTCTGAGCAGTGCATTAGCCTGTTAAACTGAAAGCTGTAACCCTGCATGGGGCTCCCTGCCCAGCAGGAAGTCTATTTCTCCCTCACCCTCTCCCTCTGCTCCTTCCCCCTGCCTGTGTGTGCTCTCTCTCTCATATAGATAAATAAAATCTTTTAAAAAGAAACCCTAAAGCTCTAGTCAATGTTTCTCAAACACTTAAGGTAAAAGACCAGGGTTTTGGAGGGTTTTGTTTTTAATTTCCTATCCTTTATAGACCATTAGTTTAGTAAAATACACTTAAAATATTGAAGCAATGCCAAATTATATAGAAGTTTCTAAAATATAATCTCTCTCTAAGATGCTGCTCCAAAATAGAAGATATTTTATACAAATGAAATTTTTAAACTTATTGTGCTTTATATGACCAGAAATGGAAGTTCTATATTTCTTTTTCTATTCTTGAAAACTTATTTTAGATAGCTATACTGTATTCTGAAGTTAATTTTAGAAACTACTTCTTTCCTAAATATATTGTACTGATGATATCTGAACTTAATCAAACTCACATCTATGTTATTTTCATAATAAAATAAATAGTACCTCAAAATTGCACCTTGTTAGAGAGATTAATATTTTCTATGTCAATGTACGTGATAAAGGTGAACCCTTTATCTTTAAGGTAATCCTTTCTAGAACTATATCAAAGTACTTTATGTTCACACATAAACATCAAAAAAGTTTTATTAATTTAGTTGTGTTTTAAAATAATATTAACTACTTAACTGTCCCTAAATTGTCCTTAATTTAACTTCTAGTATTTTCTTGGTACTATTTACTATCAAGATTGTTTTCTACTTAATAATTCAATGGAAGGGGGAAAACATGACATTGACAAGCAAGATTCATGATAAAAGAAAACCAGGAAGGATGAACTCTGCCTTCTAAATTATATACAATCAAAAACTGCTGTATACAAACTATGATCCTAGTATCAAATACGAGACTTCACTATATTGGAAATGTTGTTACAAAACACAAATCCAGACAAGAAATGATTTCCTCTGACATTGTGCTTCATTGAAGAAATAAAGAGTTATAATGTTATGACTGCTTTCAAAAGAACAAAAATTCAATAGAAAAATTTACTTGTGAAACATGTTATCTGACAGTTAATACTGAACCTGTACTATGAAAAATTCAAGATTTTTCAGGTTATTGCTGGTTATAGAAGAAAACAAAACAAGCAAAGTCCCTGAATTCCAGGTTCTAAATCTATGATGTGAAAATAAATCTCTGATTTGAAAGAATGATTTACTAACCCATTTCTATCCTGTGAGGAATGTATAAACTTCTCAAAAATTTTCCAACATATTTGTGCTTCTGTTACGTAGTTGTGTTCTGGTTATTTTGAAATTATGCCTTCATCATCTAATGTAGCAAGAAAAATGAGTAACACTAAGACCCTATCCAAAGTAATTCACCACAGCTAACGTGGTGGCACTAGCGCAAAAAAATTTTTGTCAAATTTTATGTTTAACCTAATGTTTTTGAAATCATTTGTAAGAATGACCTAATAGGGGCGCCTGGGTGGCTTAGTGGGTTAAGCCACTGCCTTCAGCTCGGGTCATGATCTCGGGGTCCTGGGATCGAGCCCCACATCAGGCTCTCTGCTCAGCGGGGAGCCTGCTTCCTCCTCTCTCTCTCTGCCTGCCTCTCTGCCTGCTTGTGATCTCTCTCTGTCCAATAAGTAAATAAAAAAAAAAAATCTTAAAAAAAAAAAAGAATGACCTAATAAAATTACTGGCTATGTTATATTTCTGCCACCATCAGTTCATAAATATTATCAATTACAGATTTTTCACTAGACTAGCTAGAACAATAAATACATTTCTACCAAGATATTTATATGTGCCCAATTTTATTACATTCTCAAGATATTTTAACATAATTTTGACACATTTTAATAAATACAGCAAAATGAAAATTCATTACTACTTAAAAACTCAGATTTTATTGTGTTACTAAATGAACATATTTTAAATATAACTATACATAGCGAATATCTATTAAAATAGAATTTACAAGTGAATAATCATTTCATAAAGCACCTGTATTTCTGTCCAACAGGAGATGAAAAACAACATTATAACATTTCTAAATCTATTGTTTCTTTGTAGAAATCCTAGGATAATTAATGAAGGTTCCTTAGCTTCTTTTGTCCATTTTGATAACTGTAAGATATTCCATTCAAAAAAAGATGTTTGTCTATTTATTCACATAAACTTCTAACAGAGTACATGCAGTAAGTAGACTTAGTATAGATATCAAATATCGTCTCATAAAATTTCATTTAACATTGAATATACAACTCCCATGTTTTCTTTCTAGGTTTATTTACAAATAAATTCCTCAGTGACACATTTGTTATGAAGTATGTAAGAATTCTAGTAGTTAAAATTTGTGAACATTTCAAAAACTTTATGTTAAACTAACACTGAAAATGTTATATTCAAGAATTATTAGGCATGTAGCTAAAACCTAACCCATTAAATTATTTTATACTAAAAATTTTGTGTGTCTGTTAACCCACTGTAGAATCTATATAAACTATCTAATTATTTGTTTGTATTCATTACACACAAATAGATTAAAATCATTCTAAATGTTATCACTGAGGTTGAGCTATACCCTAATTTTAAGAGAAACTTTTAAAATCACTAAAGGCACTTAATAAATGTAGAAAAAAATCATTAATGTTGACTTTATCACTTTCAAGTAATTTCGGAATATGTATTTAAATAAAACAAGTATTTATGGGACACTTTCTATGTGTTCAACAATTTAATGCTATACCAAGACTAGCAACTGAATGCACATAGCAGTTTTATTTGAAAAAGCTAAAACTGTAAATAACACAAATGCCCATCAACAGGTACATGAATAGATAAATTATGGTACACACATACAGTGGAATGCCACTCAACAATACAAGGAATAAAACCACTGATACACACAATAACATAAGTGAATCTCAAAATAATTATGGTGAGTGAACTTAGCCAGGCAAAAAAGAGTATGTGCTGTATGACTCTATTTATATAAAATTCTGGTGAGAACAAACTAATTTATAGTGACAGAAGACAGCTCACCGGTTGTGCAAAGATGGGGACTAAGAAGGGGTGAAAGGCTGAAACTACAAGCAGATATAAGGAAACTTTGTGGAATGATAGAGATGTTCATTATCTTGACTGCAATGATGATTTCATGGGTATATACATAAGTCAAAATTTAAATTATACACTCTAAATATTTATAGCTTTTTATGTGAAATTTTACCTCAATAAAACTTTTAACTATAAAAATAAATAAATAAATTTTATACTTGTTTTAGCATACCTGACTTTCCCTCTTCTACCATCCCACCACAATTATGTCTTCTCACTGGAAAAATGTCCTGAATACCATCACCCAAAATAGAATTATAGAATTTGGTAAAACAATGTCTTTTCCAAAAATAAATTAAGTTCTTTAAATAGCTAACACAAGGTGTGTGAGTGGCTCAGTAAGTTAAGCGACTGCCTTCAGCTCAGGTCATGATCCAGGGTCCTGGGATCGAGCCCCATATTGGGCTCCCTGCTCAGCAAAGAGCTTGCCTCTCCCTCTCTCTCTGCCTGTTGCTCCCCTTATTTGTGCTGTCAAATAAATAAATAAATAAAATCTTTAAAAAAATAATTTAAAAATAGCTAACACTATATGAATTTCTATTTATAATGCATTGCATTTATTCATTGTATTCATAACAGTAGTTGAATTTCTAAAAAAAAAAAACACCTATTTTTAAAAGAAGAAATCATGATAAGCACCTGTTGAAAAGAAAAAAAATTATTGCACAAAAGGAATGAGACATATCTTCTCAGATCTTTTGGCTCTTCCAAAGGTAGCAAAATCTTTTTCATGCTACTGAAATATCTTGTTATTTTCTTACCATTTTCCATTGTCACCACATATTATGGGATCCAAGTGGTGACATCAGAAAAATTAAACTCTGGACATTTGGGCATACTGCATCCAAGCATACACTAGCAATGTAGCGACCTGACCTTTGAAAGAGGACAATTCATGTGCACATACCTCATGCTTGTCTGCCTCCCATATACTTAGCAAGATGATGATTGCTCCCAGCTATGTTGATATACTTCTATCCACTTGACTGGCTGTGGATAAGAGGCAAATGATCTATCTGGTAAGAGGTGATCTTCTTTGTAGATGTCTCACTTAATCAGAGTAAGATAAAGGTAACCATAAGCAGGTATGTTACTTTATCTAGTCCTACTACCATCAGCCCTGCTTTCACTTGCTTTATATAAAAGGTCAGTAAAATACTGCTATAAAATTGCCAAGGTAATGAGTCCCTCCAACAAGCTACTTGTGGCAATGGATGGTAGGAAATCCTATATGACAAATATATTGCATATCTTCATAGCTAATCTATAATGATGTTTAATTTCTCTCAGGAAAAGGAATATTCCCCCACTACACTAGATTAAGCTATATGAAATTGCCACTATGCACATTTTTAAAGATTTATTTATTTATTTTGAGAGAAAGAACGTGCACGTTGTGAGTAGGAGAGGGGCAGAGGGAAAGAATCTTCAGACTCTCTATGGAGCCCAACACAGGGCTCTATCCCATCACCCATGAGATCATGATCAGAGTCGAAACCTAAAGTTGGATGCTTAACTGACTGAGACACCCAATACCCCTATGCAAACATTTTTGGTCCATAAGAATGCGGATTTCTTATGGTTTAACCTAATATGTCCTATAATTTAATATAGAATTTAGGGGAAATTTTGTTATATCTATTTTTGTTGCAGATTTATGTTATTGAAAACAGAAATTCTCCCCGGTAACTACATTTACATTCATGTGCCTGAATTTCCAGAAACAGTTAAAAAAGTGTCTAATGTAACAGAACTACCATAAGCATTTTCTGTTAATACCAGTGTTTTCCCAAGGTATGATGCAAGTCCCATTCTGTAGATAAGGTGGTATGCTGATGAACATAAGAGCTATTAGAAAATATGTAAGCTAGCATTCCAAACCAGCATGCCTTAATGGATAATATTACTTAAAACAATTATATTAACTCAGGTTTTAAAAAGTGACTCAATGATCACTTCTCAGCCTTTTGCTAAGATCAAGTATAAAAAGGGACTCAATTAAAAAAACTAGGTAGAGGGGCGCCTGGGGGGCTCAGTGGGTTAAAGCCTCTGCCTTCGGCTCAGGTCATGATCTCCGGGTCCTAGGATCAAGCCCAGCATCGGGCTCTCCACTTAGCAGGGAGCCTGCTTCCTCCTCTCTCTCTGCCTGCTTCTCTGCCTACTTGTGATCTGTCTGTCAGGTAAATAAAATCTTAAAAAAAAAAAAAAACTAGGTAGATAAAAATGCAGCTGATATTCAACACATATGGATGACAAAAGTATGAAGTATTGGTTTACATGACCACAACTTTCCGTGTATTACTATATATTGCTTATATTCCCAAGTTTCTCCAAGGAAGACAAAAGAGCTTATATTTGAATGTTCTATATAATGTTGTCATTTTTGTTCATGAAAACCAGACAAATATTAGCAATTTTATATGGTTCAATCTTAACTTGTCTCTGTGACCACACACATTCAATTTCTAAAAGGTATTAAGTAAAAGTTAAATTTTTTTTTAAAGATTTTATTTATTTGACACACAGAGAGAGAAATCACAAGCAGGCAGAGAGGCAGGCAGAGAGAGAGAGAGGAGGAAACAGGCTCCCCGCTCAGCAGAGAGCCCGATGCGGGGCTCGATCCCAGGACCCTGAGATCATGACCGGAGCCAAAGGCAGAGGCTTTAACCCACTGAGCCACCCAGGCGCCCCTAAAAGTTAAATTTTAATTGAATAAACAGATTCACTACAAAGACTTTGAGTTTCTATATGTCTCAGTACAAATATAAAATATATCTATTAACAAGTTCAAGAAAACTTGCCTATAAACAAATGGCAACTAAAACATCAGGTTAAAAGTCAACATGGTTAACTCATGTGTAAATATTAAAGATACAAGGATTCTTTTTACACAACAGTCTTCCCTGATAGCAACACAAAAATAAAGGATTATCCCTCCTAGGAAATCACACCTTTGTTGACCTACATCCAAATTGGATCAAGATCAAGGACAAATTTATTTTTCTATTTCCTCCAAAGACTTAACAAAGAGAGGAAAAAAAAAAAAAAAACCTTCAGCCCAATATGTCCTTCCTTCTAGAATAACATAATTAGGAGCAAATTATGAAAGTCCAATAAACACCATAAAAGGACTAAATCAAGCCTATTTCCACATAGCCCCCCAAATTTTACTCACTTTAGGCATGAAGCACAAAACAGTGTAATAGCATAAAAAAATTTTACTTTAACTGATTAACCTTCAAAACAAGCTTTGTAAATTTCATCAGACTCCAATATCCTAACCTTTCTTAGAAGAACTCTCATTAGTTCCTTGCAAAAAGAATAAAAAGTATGCATTAGTAATCTCCTCAACAAACAATTAGAAATCTATAACTATCCGGGCATTATTTGTCTTACGGTGACCACAGTTAGCGATCCAGGGCAGGGCAATGTTGAAGGATAGCCAAAGTCAGTAACAGATCAGTAGCTTTTAACACACATTTCACTATCATATGGTTTCTACACTCAATCTGTCATACCCATCTAGTGTAGAATCTCTCCCTACGAAACCAGGGACATGAAGAACTTATGAAAAGACATCCTTATTTAGAAATTTATGTAGGCCAACCATGTAGAAACATATCATATCAACAGACATAAATGTTCTTGTGATTTCTGTATACACAAATGATGGTATAGTTTAGAAAACATGACAAATTTCAGTTTTATTACAAGGAAGACTTGCATTTTTATGCCTTTGAGAACATTCCATTTCAAATCTGATGTCTGAATTTATTAGTTAGGGCTAGTGCAATAAAATTCAAAAAGCTCTAAATAAAGTTGCCAGATAAAACACAAGATTTCTAGTTAAATTTGAATTTCAGGTACGTAACAAATAATTTTTTAGTATAAATAGGTCCAGAATACCGCATGAAGGCACTTACACTAAAATGTTATTAGTAGTTTATCTAAATTCTAAATGTAACTGGCCATCCAGTTATTTCCTAAATCTGGCAACCCTAAAAATAATGCCTGTGGAAAAGGAAAACAGAAGTCTTTTTCCTGAACAATCCAAAGAACAAATGGCCTTCCTTGGTGAGTGGAGGTGGTCAAAGAGTTAGAAGTTTTGATTGCTTCCAAAGCTAACAAGGGTCTTGAAAGCTTCTTCCAATAGGTTCCCACTGACTTCTCTGCATCTAGAAATAGTTGGCTAACTTGTCTCTTCCCATGTGTTTTCTTCATTGACTATAGATTTCACTGACTCTTTCACAAATGTAGAAAATCATCATAAGTTTGCTTTCATCACTCAGTTTTAAAATTATGTACAGATTTGTATAGTATCTTGAAGCCAGTGAAGACCAATGTTAAAAAGTACCACAGCCAAACAAAGTAATTAATTATAAGGTTAGAAGATAATATACTTTTGCTAATTACTCACAGCTTGGTGCCCATTTTTTCACGGCAGCCAACAACTGCATGTTTTTAATCTCCATAATAACAATAATGGCATACATCATTAACTCTATTTTATTCTTTTTTAATTTTTTATAATACCAATAACAAAGATCATTAACCTCTGTTCTGTTTAACATCTAATCAGCCATTTTAGTTAAATAAATATGATAGAAAACATTAAATATCACTTTGCTAAGCTACACTGGCTCTCAGGAGGGGAATTCTTCCTAATGCATTATATTAACAGTTTACTCCACAAGTGTCAAACCATGAATGGTAACAAGGAAACAGATAAAGGAAAATTTATGGCTTTAATCAAATTAGTTTAAAACTCTATTTTTCAAAGTTGTTTTAAATCTTATTTGTATAAATGCATTGTGTTTATGAAGTCATTTTCTGAAGCTATTTATAGGACAGAACTGCCCCATTACTGAAATATCGTCAGACAATTGCACATGAGGAAACCAAGAGAGTGAGAGCCAACACGTTTTTGAAGGGAATTTCCGAGAGTAAGTGCTCTCTGAAACATGGAAACCTGCATGGTATTGTTGGTCCTGGTAATAGTTACTTTAAATCAAGATTCTTACCAAGGACAATACACCTGCTTGAGTTTATTACCTGAATCAGCTTTTCACGTCATCAGTGACATCAGAAAAACTAAAATGGTAAACAAGACTCCTACTTAAAATATTCAGCAAAGCCGTCTCCAAAATTATAACTAAATGGGCATTTCTTTACACACCAGTGCTTATCAGCTCCTTTATGAGAATAAGCCTGTAACTCGGGCAGTTCCATGCTTCTCAATCTACCTGCCTTGTCAGGCTTGTTCTAGGAGATCAGTGTAAAAAGATCAAAAGAACAGATAAAGAGAAAGCAGCAGGGAGCAGGGGTGACATGATTAAAATTTTATGTATAATACATATTACTGAGAGAGAGAGAGACCTCTTACCTGAGGCCTTTAGGGCAAATTAATACTATATCTTGATAAACCATAGGTCTTGTAAAATACCTCCATGCCTCTCTCCAATTTCTATGCCCAGGATAACAGATTAGCAAATATTTTTTGAAAAGCAAACCAAGATATTATGCTACACTGATTTTTGATTAGGGGGAAAATGTGCTATCCTCTTCCAACATACATTTTAGCATCCTGTCTAATTTCCTATCATACGCACATCTCAGAAAATAATATAGGTGGCTTTTATCAAACACATTACATTATATATTTCTCAGACACCCATGAACCAGGTCCATCCATGATGTTTCTGTCCAATGTACCTCTCAGTCAGAGAGAGGATAGTATCTAAGGAAGAAAATAAAGAAGCTTCTATTGGGGCAGAGAGAGGAAGGTGGAGTGGACTACTTCCCATCTGGCTAGGATATCTCACTTACTCCATGGTCTGGACATATAAATATGAATAGTCATATGGCTTTACCCACCCTCCATGTTTTGACTTAGCATTAGTTAACCAGCATTAGATAACCGTCTTTCCAAACACACCACTGTGTTTGGGTTTGGGAGGCCACAGGCACAATACAGAAAACACAGGAATCAGAAATCAGATTCAAAAATGGTTTGGACAGAAACACGGCCTAAGCAGAGAAGCTAAAAGATATTGGGGTTAGTTCCTCCCCAGAAGAATAAGTTAAAAGAAAACCTCAGCAATTATTTGACTTACTTTCTTTTGCCAGAGTACATTTAAGCCTCTGCTATTGTTTTCCAAAGAAAAACAAACGACTTAATAATTAGAGAAGAGACAGACTTCTCTTTGATATATGATTCCTTGGCAAATTCCCAGAGCCCATCCCACAGCCACGATCGGTGTTCCAGTTTCCTTCTCCGCCTAGATGCATTGGAGAGGTGGCCTGGTGAATAAGATGCTCACTGGATAGGACAGTATATGGGACATGGGATTTGGGAATACCAGGCTGCGGCAGACACTGACAGTTTTGTCTTCTTTTTTTTTTTTTAAAGATTTTATTTATTTACTTGACAGACAGAGACCACAAGTAGGCAGAGAGGCAGGCAGAGAGAGAGAGGGGAGGAAGCAGGCTCCCTGCAGAACAGAGAGCCCGATGTGGGGCTCGATCCCAGGATCCTGAGATCATGACCTGAGCCAAAGGCAGAGGCTTTACCCCACTGAGCCACCCAGGTGCCCCAGTTTTGTCTTATGAACTCCATGTATTGCTTCCTTAATGTCAGTAACTAGATGTCTCCTATTCTTCCTGAACCTGACCTCTCCCCTGAAAATTATATCCTCTATTATATGATTTCCATCCCTACTGTCCTATACTTTCTTAGAGTTCATCTGCTTTATGTACATTCTTTAAGGCTGGTGGTAGAATGCTTTGAATGATCTTTGATTAAATACTCAGTAAATGCAGGTATTTTCTCTTAGCTAACCATGAACCTGGATACCGACAAAACTGAGTGAGGATGGAAAACAAAAACAAAAACAAAAAAAAAAGAAAGAACCTTTGGATTTTCTGTACAATGATGTCCAAAATAAAGGAAAGTCTTTTGGAGTTTTCCTATGCTTTCTTTTAGCTAAAAATCTTGGCTCCGTAGCTCCCAGTGCAAAACACTGTTGATTTAAGACACTAAATGAGCTATACTGTCACATAAGATTTGTGGACATTTCACACTGTCTTTCAAATAATTTATTGCTAGTATACAGTTCAAGGAAAAAAATGATTAAAATTTAGATTCACCATAAATTAAAAAGTGATTGCTTTGGTTGTAGCACATTAGAATATCAGAATACAGTAACCATTTATATTTTAAAATATGAAGCATCAATGCCAAGCAATATCTTTACATAACTCTTGGGTTTGATAGGATGGGCTTTGGTCTAAGAAGGAATACATGGTAAGTAAAAAATATTACTGCGTGGATAGATATTTATATGATTAAATATTAGATGTATATATCACAATAAGTGTTTTGAATGGACAAACTTATAAATAGATTCTTACTGCTGATTCAAAGAAAAGTATTATTGCTGTACTATAATGGAGGGTTATAAAAGAACTATTTAGCAATAATAAAATGCACAATTTTATTTATTTATTATCAACTGTACCCCTGATATTTAGTATTTTGATTTCAAAAAAACTGAAATCTGTTCTCATCTCAAACGAAACGTCACGTACTGTGGTCAAAAATACAAGGTGAGAACGGACAAATTTATCACAAACTTCGAGGCCATCTTGAATCTTCCATCGTTAGTCAAGACTCAACCCATAAACCACATCTTCAAACTTTTTCAGGACCTGCTCCAAGACTACTGTTTTTCTTGAAGTATAACCTAAATTCTTAAGGAAGTTCACCCTTTCCCTTAATAAAGATCATTTAAAAGAATACAAATGGGCTCTACTCGGGGCGCCTGGATGGCTCAGTCAGTTGAGTGTCTGACTCTTGATTTTGGCTCTGAATCATTGGGTCAAGCCCGAATCGGGTTTCTCACTTAACACAGAGTCTGCCTGAGATTCTCTCTCCCTCTGCCTGTTCCTCCAACTTGTGCTCTTTTTTGCTCTCTCTCTAAATAAATACATAAATCTTCAAAAAAAAAAAAAGTAGGCTTTACTCTCTTATACTTTTAGAAAAACTTACATGAATTTTCTATTTTTACAGGTCAAAAAAATGGTCAAGTATTAGCAATTTCATATAGTTCAATCTAATGTTATTCTAGACAGGTTTAATGTTCCTTATAAAAGTCATTTGTGAGACAAATATGTTGAAGTCAAATTTCCCTGGATTCCTTCACTAAGTTTAAAATAGAAAATGCTACTCTTTCAATAGCAGATGAAAGACAAAAATCTTGAAAATATTAGGCTATTTTCGAACCACAGAAATTGTGTATTAGATGCCACAAAATTTTCCAGGACCATATTTGATACCAAAACTTGATGTTTTACTGAACATACTCTTCTGGAAGCAGTTATAAGAATCTAAAAAGATTTACAAAAACTAAAAATAATGCCATTATTTTTTTTATTTTATTTTTTTTTTGCTTTTGGAAAATATTATTTATTTTGGAATGTAGAGTTACTTGCTTTGAAAAATGGTTTTTATGTTAACTACCATGGGTATGTGGTTATTTTTAAATGAATTAATGAATAAATAATTTTCAACCCCAGTTTTAATATCTAATACAGTAAATATCAATGGATATAACCCACAAAAGTCAAAGCTCTGTGGAGTTTTCAATAATTTTTAAGAGTATAAAATGTCCCTGGGACCAAAAAGTTTGAGAACCACCAGATTAATTAAAAAGATAAATCAGAAAAAGAAAGGGAAACAATAGACACAAGATGTTTTATAAATCATACTATTTATTTGGTCCTGAGGGACCCTAGCCTAGACCTGCTTCTAATAAGGGAGGATATGACTGGCAGAGTATCTGAGGGCCTCATCTCATTACTCACCTGGGGTGGGGTTAGGAGGGGCGTCTGGGGTGAGCACAGAGATTTCCATAAGCCTGTGTCTGTGTCTGATCCCGTGTAATTTTTCACTCCTCACAGGTGCTACAGAGAAGCTCTGGGCAGGAACAATGCTAGAGATTAATACCGCCCGGCAACAGGTATTCTCCTGCATGACTCATTGATTTTAGATATAATTTCAAGGGTCATCAGGCTTTTTTTTTCCCTTATCATAACAATCTTGAGAGATTAAGAAAAACAGAGGTGTTTTACTCCCAGCGTACTGATAGGGAAACAAAGAAGATTTCAGGGTTTCACCCTAAGGCACACAGATTGTGTTGGGGCAGGCTGTGGAATTTAAGGAACCTGCTTCCAAGCACGTGCCTTTATCTACTAGGTCTGTGTCTAAAGAACTGCTTTTTTAGCACTAGTATTTTTTTTTTTTTTTTTTTTTAAGTGAAACCTGACTCAGAAGTCCATTATAGAGCACAGGAAAGCAAGCTGCTGCAGGTGGAGGGGGAAGGGATGCCTAGACACCCACCCACCCATTTTGTTTCCCTTTTGCCAATTTTTCCCCTCTGCTTTCCCTGTCCCTGTCCCTCGCCCCGTCTCGGGACACCAAGTGGCCCAAGACCTTCTCTTGTTAATTCTTCCCTTCATGGCAAGATCCTGCCTCCTTTACTCTGTCTTCCTAGCCATCTACTTAAAGACGTAGATGCATGGAAATATGCATGTATTCTCATAAAATACGAAGTGGTGGGTTTTGTGCTTCTGTGTTTAAATTATACATCATGTGGGGCACCTGAGTGGCTCAGTGGGTTAAAGCCTCTGCCTTCAGCTTGGGTCATGATTCCAGGGTCCTGGGATCTAGCCCCACATCAGGCTCGCTGCTCAGCAGGGAGCCTGCTTCCTCCTCTCTCTCTGCCTCCTTGTCATCTCTGTCTGTCAAATAAATAAATAAATAAATCTTTAAAAAAATAATAAATTACACATCATATTATGCTATGAGCCATGTTCTGCTTCTCACTTTCGTCCTATTAATGCTATTCTTAAAAATCTACCCAGACTTTTAGTTTTTATTTCTACATCCTTCTGGTTCCTTTTGGTGCATCTAGATTTCTACAATATATATTAACATGCCATATTTTTCTTATCTATTGTATTGATTAATCCAAAACTCCAGCAAAAAACAAAACGAAACAAAACAAAACTCAAGTCTTTTTGGACATATCACCTTGGGATCAAGCGGGAGAATTTCTTTGAGATAGCCATGGGGTTTCTGGATGAACACAGATATAATCTTACCGAATGCTGCCTAGCTGCCCTTGGGAATGGCCCTCCCATCACAGATCAAGAGGGTTCCTCATGATTCACTCCAACTTGCCTCCTTCTTCTAATATTCTATATGCTATTGAGTGTTAGGTGTCATCTCATTATTTATTGTCCTAATTAACATTTCTCTGATAACTATTGATACTGTGCTTTTGTTCAGACATCTATTAGATTTTGAGTTTTCTTGTCTGCGAAATTTTATATAACTTCTGTGCATTTTCCTCCTGGACTTTGTGTCTTTTTCTTGGGGGTTTTCAGTTTTTTCTTTCCTGCTGTAGATATGAATTCCTTGGAAGTTTTAGATGTTTCAAATATCTTGGCCCAGTATGTAAACTTCATTTATTGTATCTTTCATTCAGTAGTAATCCCTTCATTTCGATATTGTCACATTTCTCTCTCCCTCTCTTTCTCTATTTTTTTTTTATCTTTTTGACTTTTGGATTCTTATTTTTGAATTTTGTATGACAAATTATTTTTGCTAATGCCTAGGTCACAAAGATATCCTTCCAGATTTTATTCTTGGTTTTATGGTTTAAGCATTCACATTTACATCTTTAATTTACTTGGCATCCACCTATCTATATGGTAGAAGGTAGGAATCCAGCTTTAATTTTCTGCATTTAATGAGCTAATTTCCTGAACACCAGCTATCTCCCCTTTCTTTGTGGGGCCTCATTTATCATGTATCATATATTTTAATCCAATCCATGTTTCTATGTTTAATTAGCAAATTTTATCCATTTACTGTGACATTAGAACATTTCTCCCCTGTTATTTCATATTTTTGTCACGTTTATTTTTTACTATTCTGGAGGTTTCCTTTTTCTTTTCTTTCTCCTTCCTATTAGCTACTACACAATTTCTTCTAGCCTTAAAATCATGCACTCACTTTCTATTCTGGTCATTGGTCATCATATTTTGTTTATTTTTCTCTAGTAATTTTTCAGCTGTATCTACATCCTTACCTCTTCCCCTGAAAATAAGACATACAGATGGTCTCCTCTTTCCTCCCCACTCTAAAATGCATGTCTACATTTTTAATTCTATATTGCTCAGACATTATCTTGGTTTGCTTTATTTGTCATGCCTTTTCAAAGATAAAACTAGCACTCAGTAAGCTATTCTAACTCATACTCTTCCTTTTTACTTAATCTTGTTGTTACCTCCTGTATTTATTTCTCTTATTGGAGTACAAAGAATGTCTTCATGTGATATATTTTCAGATTTCGTGTATGCAGGAGCATATGAAACCTTCACATTTTTTTTAAAGATTTTTTAAATTTATTTATTTGACAGAGATCACGAGTAGTCAGAGAGGCAGGCAGAGAGAGAGAGGAGGAAGCAGGCTGGCTCTCCGTGGAGCAGAGAGCCCGATGCAGCGTTCAATCCCAGGACCCCGGGGATCATGACCGGAGCCGAAGGCAGAGGCTTTAACTCACTGAGCCACCCAGGCGCCCCGATACCTTTACATTTAAATGAGTGTGTAACTGGATTTTTTTTATGCAGTTTTAAAAATTATTTAACTGCAACACTTTACAATAAGGGCTCCTTTGTCTTTGTGTCCCTTTATTTAGCTCTATTAGTTGCCACCAAAAGTCTAATTGACCTATAGGGATAGGAGGAAAGGAAGGGCAGAGAAGGCTACGTGGAAGGACACAGCACACAAGGGATAAGGAACACAGACTCCAGAAACACAGACACATGGCTTTGAGTTGAACATGACAGAGCATTACCAGAAGAGAATTTAAGGAGGGCACGTATTGCATGCAGCACTGGGTGTGGTGCTTAAACAATGAGTTTTGGAACACTGAAAAGAAATAAAATTAAATTAAATTTAAAAAAAAAAACAACACAGACAAACTAGGGCAGTGACCCAGGTTTGCTAACACAGGAAAAATAAATCCTCTGGTTTTTCAGTATGTTATGGTAGTCCATGAATCTCCTCACTATATTCATGAGTTGCATCTAAGAATCCATTTACATTTCAGGAGTTGATGGCCAGACCCTAGCGTTTCACTTGACTTCCTATACCTAGGGATTTTATGGCAAAAAGAAGCTGAAAAAATATATATACAAAAATGAAGGAAGGTTTCACTGTGGGTTCATTATTTAGTCAATAAATAATGAATTTTGACATTTTGCTCCATGGCACATAAATGTCGATAACCAGCTTTTCACTGAAGATCTTTTATCATTTTAAGATGCTTTGGATTTGATTCAAAGTTGTCTGATATTATTACACACCTCCTGGTTTGTTTTTGCCTGTTACATCTTTGCTTATCCTCTTCCTTACAACCTTTCTCAATCTCTAAGATACAGATGTCTTTTATATATCAGTATATCAGGGAACACGTTAGAATCCATGAATACAGTGATGACACACATCTGCCCTCATGGACCCTACCTTCTCCAAGGACAGAAGACATGAAAGCAGACACCAGAAACCAGCACACTGTGTGGCATGTGAAATGGTAGGAATAAATATACATTGACTAAATGAACTTATTTTTTTTTAATCAATTACTAAGGAGTTGAAACTTATATCCACACAAAAACCTGCACATGGATGTTTGTGGCAGCTTTATTCATAACTACCAAAACTCAGAAGCAACCCACCTGTCGTTCAGGAAGTGAGTAGATGAATAACCTGTTGTATATCAAGACAATGGAATATTAGCACTAAGAAGAAATGAGCTATCAAGTCATGAAAAGACGTGGAGTAAAATTAATGACATTACTAAGTGAAGGAAGTCAATCTGAAAAGGTTACATGTTATAGGATTTCAACTATATAACATCCTGGGAAAGACAGGGAAAAGATCAGTGGTTGGGGATGGACTAGGAGGTAGAAGGGATGAACAGAGCTCAGAGGACTTTTAGGTCAGTAAAAATACCAGTCTGGATGATACCGTAATGGTGAACACAAGTCATTACACATTTGTCCAAACCCATAGAATGAACAACACCAAGAGTGAACCAAAAGTAAACTATGAACTTTAGGAGCTAATAATGGGTCGATGTAGGTTTGCTGATTGTCACAAATGTATCACTCTGGTGGGATGTTGGTAGTGGAAGGGGCTGTGCATGTGTAGGGCAGGGAGTTTATGAAAAAACCTCTGTACCTTACTCTCAGTTTTGTTGTGAACCAAAAACTGCTCTTTCCGAAAAAGTGAAGTCTTATTTAAAACAAACAAAAATTAGTTAATTGAAATCTTGCTAAATTCTTTGAGGGAGAATTACACAAAACTAAAGGAACATTTAAAAGAAAGATTCAGGGATGATAATATTCCCCCAATAAGTGGCTTTTGCTCAAGGATGTCAGACAATAAATCAAGAAAAGAATATTCCAGAAAAAGGGAACAGAATTTTTTTCTATTTTAATTTGGCTATATTTTCTAGTTTGGTATAGAGAGTAGCATTTATAAAGCAAGCAAATATACAAGGCAGAACAGGTGCTGTATATAAAATTTTCTGCTACCAAGAGGGCTTATAATAAATAAAACAAGGCAAGGATAGGCAATTAGGAAGAGGGTCCCCCCACCCAAAGTGCCTTTAATGGATTGATTGTGTAAACATAAAATGAATAAACAAAGTAAAAGATCTTTTCATCATCTCTAAAGTGAGATTTCTACTTTTTGAGTTGCTATGAAAATTAGAGAATGATTAAACTGCTTTAAATCCAGTTTCAAACAAGGCAATAATCACATTAAAAAAATAAGTAAGGAACTTAATACAGCACCTACCATACACTAGGCGTTCAGTAAATGATTTTTGTTGTTTTGTTGTTATTATAAGTAGATAAGTTGAGGTGCAGTTTCTTCTATAAAATGTAGTAATATCTATCTATAAGATTCTTTGGAGAATCAAATTTTAAAATGTGTGTAAAGCATACATTTCTGTGTTTAGAATTTAGTGGGCATCAAAAGTTTCACATTTCATAGATAAAGGTACATAAATAGATTTTAAATAGGTAGGTCTATAGAGAGTCACAGATACTGTAGCAGAAGGACATTTAATGGGATGAAAAGACGAGTTGGCATGTTTTGGGAAAGTAAGGTGTTTCTGGCAAGGCTTCCAGAAGAAACAAGGAGCCATCAAAATAAGAAGAAACAGAATGAGCAAGTAAAGGGAAACTATAGTGTTCATAGCAAGGACTCCCTAGGAACAGAGATGTTGTCTCCCTAACAGCCACAGAGCTTCTCCGTGCTTACAAATTGAAAATCAAGGGATTTCATAATTTGATACTGAAGCCAGGGAATTAACAGAAATAAGGTAAAATTTAGTATCATGCCAGGACTGAAAAAGATCTCAAGTTCATGAAGAGAGTAGACTGTCCACTTTGTATAGCGGCTGAAAACTCTGATCGTGTCTCTAATTTCAATTCATGAATTCACCTCTGGGTATCATGTATTGGGCATTTTACAGTCGAAAAATTAGGTAAACTCTCCATACCTTCTAAGGTTAGCCATTAGTGTCAAGATGACTAGAGGGTTTTTACAGCTCAAAAATTAGGACTTCGAAGGTTTATGAAGGTAAAATATAAGAGATATCAAAGAGGAGAAAAATGAAGAAGTAATTAAGCTGTTGGCCTGAATGTCTTCTTAGTATTTCTGATGAGGGTAAAGAGAGTAGAGGAAGAACCAGGAGGAAAAATCTGTTACAGGAGCCCCTTGATAGATTTACTGGTGGGAGAGGGATAGGGTGAGCCTAGAAAAAAAAAAGAAATGCTATGTCTCAATGGAAGGTGAGGATGAATCCTTCAGTTAAATGTTCCTTTAATCAGTTCTTATTGAAAAGGTAAATCAGATGGGCTTCCTGAAGTAAGCAATAAATACCTTCAAGTGCACAAACATCATGGAATTATGAATAAAAATTTGAGTAGGAGTGTCTATTTTTTATTGCAATGTCTTAATGGGAGAATGCCAGAGATAAAGTGAAACTGGTTGGATACCATAAGCCTCTTAAAATGATCGCTTAGGGTTTGCTGCACACATATACTGAGGAAATAAAATGCTTCTTGGATTTTATTGGTTCAATCTATCCAGGATCATAAGTATGTAATCAGGTATGTTTCAGGATATTACATTTTAAAATAGCATCCTTATTTCATTTGCCTAATCTCTTCTTGCCCACCAAATCAATTATCTGTGTGCCTGACTTGGGCAATATATAACCTCATGTTTTCTTCTTGTATTCTGTAAACAATGTAACAAAGGAAACAACTTGGCCCCATCAATTCAATATTAACTCAACATTTCAAAAGTAAAGAGTTTTGTTCAGTGCTAACACAGTCCTTCCCCGGAAGCAGCATATATTAAAAAAAACAAGAGCATATCCATATTCAAAATTTAAGTTCTGTGAGAGTAGACTGCTAAGGTAATTATCAAGGTGACTCAGAGATAAATCCCACTTTCAAAATTATGTTCAAATGTAAAGACATCCTCACCTTAAATCAGGTGCAGCATTGTCCCAATTTTCTATTTTACCCCAAGTACCAGAAACCTGATAAGAAATGGATTACAAAATGAATAAAGGTAGATGCATTATTTGGTATCTTATAATATATAAAGAGGGTTGCTTAAACTGGATTACAGTGTCCAATTAAAGAGAAAAAAAATCATAAATCCCCAGTATGTTTAATTATGTTGAGTTTTATGAGAATATTACATTTTCCTGATGCAAAAAAATTCCACATATTGAACAAGCATTTGCAGACATGTCTACTCTATGTTAGGGATTGAGGTATAAATAGTAGATATATAAAAAAAAAAAAAAGAAAGAAAAAAGGTAAAATTCAGTTTCTATGTTAAAAAAAAAAAAAAAAAACCACGGGCCCCAAAAGGCATTACGTAAGCCAAGTCACGAAATCTGGACTTAATATCCATGCTACTTTCAATTTCGACCCTCCCTACCAGTGTTAACTGGATAGTCAGGAATTTTCTGTTCAGTACCAACAAGGTAATCTGTTACATGGGCCTTCTCTATCCCCCAGAGGAAGATGAGGTCATCTGTATATTAAGACCCTCTGTCCTTTTTTCTCCTTTGCTAATAACATCCTTGCTTCACCTTCCTTCTTGTAAAAGCCTTGCATTTTGTACAACTTCCTGCTGTTTTCCTCTACTTGCTAGATAGGATGCTGCCTGAATTACAAACCACTTCATAAAACCAATCAGATTTACTTGACTGAATTTTGTTTTTTTAAACTATCCTTGACAAATACATCAGCAAGGAATTGCATTCAGCTACTAATAACGGAGATGTACCTAAAGTGAGTGAATAGGCCAAAGATGGTAGAGTAGTCTCTGAAGTTACTAGGGACTTGGGTTTCTTTGATCTTTTTCCTTCACTATCCTTAATCCTCAAGATCACAGTGTAGATGTTGGAGCTCTAGCAAGAAGGAAATATTGGCAGCACGGCCATCCCCTTCCCCATTTAAAGAACTTTCCTCTTTACCCCCTACAACAACTACAACTACCGTTTGAAACACATCCACACCCAGTTCCAAGGAAACCTGAGAATATTTTTATTAAAAAGAGGAAAATGGATATTGGGTAGGCAATGAAAAGAAAAAAACATCATTAACAATATGACATGATGAGTACGTTAGTGCTGGCTTTTCAGTGTCAAGTTTTAAAAGTTGGTTGAGTGCAGGAATCCTTGGTAGAAAAATTAACATACAATTCCCTAAGTTACACTTAGGAAATGTAAAGAATGTTAGTGTGGTTGAAGAGTAGAATACTTAAGAAAGTGGTAGATGAAGCAAAGCCTAGACAATCCTTTTATAGTCAAATAGCTTCAAGGTTAGAGCTCAGACTTGTGTCAAAATGCTTGCATGACCTTGAGAAATTAGTTAAATATCTTGTTCCTCATATGTGAAATGGGGATAATAACCATACCTACTCTCACTGGGTTGTTATGAATATTAACAGATAAAACAGGAGGAAACCCTTAGAAAACATACTAAAATATAATCATTATTCAGTAAGTTGTATCAACTGCTAGCCATCTGTGAAGAGTTTTGCAGGTGTCCGTGTAAGGAACAGCAATGCCATTAACTAGGTGATTCTGACCCACCAAAGGGTCTGGCTAATGAGATATGTTTCTTAAGAAGATAACATTGTCTGGTGTGGTAAGATTTAAGCTGTTGTCAAGGAGGCTCAGAAGACATTTCATGTGAAACATGAGATTCTCAACTAAGTCAAGGAAATCGGCTACATTTTAGATTTTTGATAATATTGCCAAAATCCTTGTTGGAATACTGACAATTTCAACTACCACCAAGATGTAAGTGACATCTCACAAAAACTTAATGAACATGTTCATCTTTTTCCTTGAATGTTTGCCCATTTATTAAGTGAAATGATGTGCTTATTTTATTTGAAATTCTTTTTTTTAATATTTGTCATAAGTTTATTATTTCTCCATTTCCTGTGTATGTTTATCAGTTCATATCATTTTCCACTTATATATTAAAAACAATGCTTCTCCTACCATTTCAGGGAGTGCTTCATGTATAAATGTCTTGAACCACTTACATGCCCTATTTGTTTCCAAGATTAAATGCTGCATGGGGGAAAGGTCAAAAGAGGACCTCCCCTGATTTAATTATTAATCCACCAAAAAAGAGGCAGGAGAGAGAAGACATTCTGAGGAAGAATGGTATTGTGGGAAAAGCCATGTAAACCCTCCTCCCAAAAGTCAATGATATTTTTAGTAAATCCTACAGAGTTCCAAAATATTTTGAAGAGTATATTTATGGAGAGAATATGAACACTTGCTAAGTCCTGCTTTGAGGTCTGTAGGGAGTAAAATCAGAATTTTCTCACAGAGAAACCAATCATAGGTTACCTTGTTAAGGTTATTCTCATGCATTTTATATAATTAATGTCATTATAAATTGAAATATTTTCCATTATGGTTTCTAAGTGGTTATTTCTGGCATATAGGCAAGCAGTTTTATATGATTTTAATGTATTCTTAGAAATCCTGAGTTTTTCAGTTGATTGTCTTGAGTGCTAACAATGATTTTTGTAATTATAATTCTTGTGTGCTAAGTCAATGAGGGGGTATTATTTAGATAAATAAGGATTAAAAAGTAATATTTTATCATAAATTATTAGACCAGACCTTTAGTATTTTTATTCTCCTTGAAATATTAATGTCTTATGTCAACTTAGAGTTAAAATGAGGCTTCCAAGAGCTGTAATTATTATTGTGAATGGTCACATATCTTTGTAACATTTACTCACAAATTTTATTAAGTCTATTTAGTATACAAAATGCATGCCAGATTGGAAAACTTGCCAGGGGAAGCTGAGATAAGATACCAAGAGCAGGAATTAAAAAGCTAGTTTCCCAACTCACAGCACATCTGTCACCAAACATACGAGGTTTTTTTGTCCCCTCATATTAAACCATCCTGACGTTAACTACATTCAGTTAGCACAGACTACCAGTAAGAGTTCAGTTCCACAAGATCTCCCCTTACTGCAGATGACAATTACAAATCCTAAGTTATCACATGTACTTCTGACAAATCAACTCTAGATAGAGTGTCCCCCCAACCCCCTCCTTGGGTTCGATAATTTGCTAGAATGGCCCACAGAATTCGGAAAAGCACTTCAATCACTATTGCTCATTTATTATAAAGACTATAATTCCAGAACAGCCAAATGGAAGTTATGCATAGGGCAGAGTTGGGGGAAGGGGTAGAGCTCCCCTATCCACTCTGGGCAGGCACACCCCCCTCCCAGCACCTCATGTACTCACCAACCCAAAAGCTCTCCAAACCTCTTTAGTTGGGGTTTTTATGGAGACTTCATTACATAGGCATGATTGATTTAATCATTGGCTATTGATTAAATCGTTGGCTAATCAGTGGTAATCCACTCCACCTCTAGCTCCTTTCCCTCCCTGGAGGTATGGATGGGGCCTGAAAGTTCCAACCCTCTAAACACATGGGTGATAGAAATGGCAACCAGTTCCCCATCCTTAGGGTATTTCCATCCCCAAAAGTCACTTTAAACATAACAGCCAGATGTGGTGGAAAGGGGCTTGTTACAAATAACAAAAGAGGCTCCTTTCACTTTTATGTTCCAAAATTGAGTCAGTTGTCAGGGGCAAATGTTACAACAAAAGATGTTCCTATTGTTCTTATCATTTAGAAAATTATAAAAATTGGGAGCACCTGGGTAGCATAGTCAGTTAAGCTTCCAACTCTTGGTTTTGGCTCAGGTGGTGGATCTCAGGGTCCTGAGATCCAACCCCGAGTTGGGCTCCAAGCTCAGCACAGAGTCTGCTTAAGATTCTTTTGCTCCTCCTCCCTCTCTAAAATAAGTAGATAAATCTTTAGAAAAAAGAGTATCACAAATATTTTAGGAGTTCTGGCCAAGAGCATGGGATGAAGCCCAAAATACATGTTTCTTATTATATCACAATATCACAGGAATAAAACTTAAAGATAATAAGTTGAACCTTATGCAATATGCATTGTTCTGATCCAATTAAACACCCATCTTCAGAATCATAAGGAAATAAAAACTGGAAAACAGCACATTTTAACAGAAATATGATTTGGCCAAAAAGAACATGTGCACTCTGACATACTGTGATTAAAAATACTTAAATCATTTGAGGGCACCTGGGTGACTGTCAGTTAAATGTCTGAGGTTGGCTCAGGTCATGATCCCAGGGTTCTGGGACTGAATCCGACATTGGGCTCCCCACTCAGTGGGGAATCTGCTTCTTCCTCTGCCCCTCCCTCCTCAACTCAAACTTGCTCTCTCTCTCTCTCTCTCACAAAAATAAATAAAATCTTAAAAAAATATAAAATAAAAATACTTAAATCATTTGAAAGAACAGTCTATGCATTTTTTTGTCTGTTTAAAAGAAATTTCTCATTATATATGGTTAAAAAAAACAAACTGGTAACTAAGCAATATGTGTAATTCCAACCGTGTGTTTATATGTTAACAGAAATTATCTCTAGATTAGAGAATCACAAGTAATGGCCTTTTCTTTCTTTTTGTTCACTTAGATTTTCTAAACTTTTGACAAAAAAAAAAAGAACTCTATAAATTTTGACATCAGAAAAAAAAAATTCAGTTAAAGAAAACCTACCATAGTGCCCTGTTTTAGTTTCTGTAATTCCATATTACAGGAAGAAATTAATTTTTTAAAAGATTTTATGTATTTATTTGAAAGAGGAAGAGAGAGAGCACAAAAGCACAGAGGAGGGGAAGAAGGAGAGGGAGAAGCAAACTCTTTGCTGAGTAGAGAGCCTGATGCGGGGCTTGATCTCAGAACCCAGGATCTGAGACTAAGGCAAATACATGCTTAACCAACTGAGCTACCCAGGCACTCCAGTATTAAAGGGAGAAATTTAGATAAATTTAAGATAAAACTAAGTTAGACCATCTAGGTGAGAATTTCTTATCAGAGAAGCACTACACATTTTGAGAAAACATGATTGTTGTTACAATTGCAAACTATTTTTAAGCGAGCCTCAAATCTTGAGAAAATGGGCTTCCTCATGAGAGAATCTTCATGTTCTTTATCATCCTGGCTCAGACAGAATGTTTACCAGAGTTGCTTTTTTTGCAGTTTTCTGGACAATTTATTGACAACTCAAGATAGGACCAGGAAGAATGAAGTTAAATGAAAAACATTAGCAGAAATATTGTGTGTGTATGTGAGTGTGTGTGTGTGTGTGTGTGTTCAAGGTATGGGTCAGTTTCTTATTTAAAAGCAAATTCCAGGGTGTTTGGGTGGCTCAGTCGCTAAGCATTTGCCTTCGGCTCCGGTCATGGTCTCAGGAACCTGGATCCCCACTCAGCAAGGAGCCTGCTTCTCCCTTTCTCTCTCTCCCTCTGCCCTTCCCCACTGCTTGTTCTCTCTCTGTCAAATAAAATCTTAAAAAAAAAAAAGCAAATTCCTTTTTTGGCCTTTAACTATTTCTCAAATACCATGTCCCTGTGTTTTTAAATTCATGTATAGCTTAAAGATTTGAGTTTCTCCATTTTCCTAGCAGGAAAATGCAACATGACTTTATCAATGAGTAAAATTTTATATTTATCTTATTCATTTATTAAAATGTCTTTAAAAAGTAACTTTTCCTTTTTGATAGAGTCTTATGGACTGGAGATAAAACTTCTAACACATCCTTTCTCTCGTCTCATTTTTCACTGAAATATAGAACTTCAAATAATACATTATCAATCCACTAAATGTAGAATAGCCAAGTGAAAGAGGAAATCTCATTAATCCCATTACTCTTTTGTTTCTCTGTTCTGCTACTTTGGTTACATCCTGGACACTGACACAGGATGCCTCCTGGCATCCATCTTAGAATGTGGGTTTGCTCTTGCGGAGACGGTTGTACGTGTAGTTGTGGTGGGAAGTTATTTTCATATCCTGTCACTGCATTTAAACAAAAGTGACTGAGCATTCAAGTCAAATTCTGTGGAAAACAAGGCCATAGTGTACTTTGAAAATGAACATTAGCCTTGCAGGTCTTAAATTAAACAAGGAGGCCAGTAGACTGAAGTGGTTCTAACAGCCTTGTACTAGGCTGCTGAAGCAAACCAACCCCTAAGCCTAAAATGTGTCAAGGTTACAAAATCAAAACCTAAGGACAACCTGTCACAAACAGCCATCCTGGCTTTCCCAAATAAGGCGAATGCCTAAACGATAGCCAATTAATATGTTCTTGCTTCGTTTCCACTTCTCTTCACAAGTCTTTCCCTTAGCTGTTGTCAGCAAAGCCCTCCTAGCCACTGAAATTCAGTGCTGGCCCATTGGAATCCACTTCTGTTCCAATAAACTTAAATTTTTTAATATACCTCAGTTTATAGACAAAAGTCAACTTCTACCATTCATATTAGCTATAGCATGAGTTAACATGGCACTTTTTTGGAAGAATGACCGTAATCAAATCTTTATTTTTATAGCTGTATAAATGTGATCCAAATGTATCCACCACTACTTTTTCAAAAAGAAACATTCTATAAATAAGTAAACCGCATCTGCTCACTGATGCATGTGTGGACTCCCTAGATGTCTCATTGGGCTTAATTATAGACCATTCACAGTAATACATTTTCAGTGTAAAGTGTAACATAATGTTAAGCCATTTTAGCTTTCGCCCATACATGTTGTACTTCTGGCTGAAAGTGCAAAAGAAAAATACTTCACAAATTTGCATTTCATCCTTACACAAAGGTCATGCTAATCTGTATACTGATCCAAATTTAGTATACACACTGGCAAAGCAAGTCCAATATGGAACTTTTAATAAATGTGAACATCGAAATACTTTAAAACAATGCTGTGTTGTTGTTTTGGGTGACTCAGTGGTCAAAGTTCTCTGTGGCTAGAGCACACTTTAGGCATTTCTTCTCCTTTCTCTGCACAAACATCCAATTATCTGGAAAACTTTGACTAATTAAATGGCTGGAGAGTAGGCTTTGCTCCTCCATGTTGGATAAGCAGTGCATATCAAGGGCCTGGAGCTGAAATTTCTGAGCCACAGAGCTGTAGTGACAATTATTCAATCTTTTTGAGAGACAAAGACCCAGTGTTCTAGCCCGATCGGGTAAGGTTACTGTCCCTGCTTGGCTAACGGGAATTCATTTGCTCCAAATACAAAAGTGTCCAGAATTTGAGATGGGGAGCCAAAGGGACTCCATTTCAGAAAGCACTGTCTATGCCATTTCTCTGCTAGGCCCTGTTTCTGAATAAGCCAAAGAAGGTATGTTCCCACTTCAAGGGGAAAGCAAAAAAGTTCACCTTTCTCTGAGTTTTGTCCTAGGCCCAAAACACTCGATAAAGTCTAAGAAGAGCCAGATCCCAAACCTGTTCCGGGATATGAGCTTTGAGCAAAACTCTGGGGAGGCTGGCATCAATACCCTCTACTTTTGCTGGTTTATAGAATAACAACTATTGTTCATCTGACACTCGCCTCTGATTGGACCCTACCCTGGACTTCTAAAGGAGCAGTATCTCAGACCCCTTTCCAATGTAAATCCCTAGCCTCAACCAATGAGACTCATTCTCCTTTCCTTTCCAATTCTCCCAGACACTCCTTCTGCTCTTCTCTGTCACTCATGTTACTCAATAAATTCTTTCACTTTCTTTGGTCCATCTTTGATGTCTGTCCTGCATGAAGCCAGGGACTCTCTTGACTGTCCTACAGGCCCCTCCCCTGGGTCCTCAGACCTAGCCTGCCTGCATCAAATTCATTTAAGATATGAAAACAGATTGTTTTAAGGCAATGGAGTTTTGAGTCATGATAAGCTGATGTTTCGAGTTTTTTCTGCCTCTTAGAACACACACATCCTGGTTTAAGATTCAAACCTCTGGACACAATTACGGTTGACCAGTAGGCTTTTTAACTGACAAATGATGGACTGATTTGGAAGTCAGTTCTTAAAGCCCCCAGAGAGCAACATGCCGATATCCCCGAGCTTTCAGCTCCTAGATTTTCTACATAGTTTTTACAAAAGAAACACCTCGGGTGTACCAAAGCTTTGTGTAATAAAATCTTTCAGAGCAGCCTGAAAAATACAACTCTTCCCCACCTGGATTCAGTTGTAGGTTAGAGCATATTTAATTTCAAGTCAATAGATTCCCTGCACATCAGCACTTAAGGGATTAAAGACAAGTCTAGTTTTGTTGCCCTAAATGTACTGTCATTGTTATCAATTTATGCAGCCTTGCAATAAGTTTTCAATAAATCTAAGATTAACTATTATTTTCTCGCCTATAAATAAAATATAATCATCTTAAAAATCAATGAAGGGAAAACCATCATATCCATTAACCTGGCTCAGAATCCCTCCAGGCCTTTGCTATGAAACACAGTGTTGTGGATCTTTCATTTTATTGAGCTGTATCTCTTTGTATGGCAACCAGCAGGCAAAAGAAAAAAAAATCAAATCTAAAAATCAAAGACTACGGTTTTTTGTTTTGAAAACCACTGAGGCAGGGGCTGAATATTCTTTTCTGCCTGGGGCTAATCATCCCCCCCCCCCCAATTTAATTTGCAATCAGATGCAATAAAAGAAAAAAAAAATAAAAAAGGACATTGCCTCAAGTAGCTAGTGGCTTTATTACCATCTCTACTGCCAGTCTCCACTTTTTATCACTTCCAAATCCTTTGTTTTTAAAGTCACCTGCACAACCCTGCAATGTTATAAACACCTTTAGTTGTCTTCACGAACTGTCAGTTTGTACCATCTGCTGTTACAATCTCAAAAGCAGTAATGCATGGGGGTCAAGGCCACTTTCTCTCAGGAAACTCAAAAACAACAGAGCCAAGTCATTTAGTGTTTTTTTCTTATTCCCTGTCAGCTTTACTACACCCTGGAGTGGACATTTTCCTTGCTTTTCAGTTGTGAATGTTCCTCAAAAGACGTGAACTTCACAATAAGGTAACCATACAAAAACAAGGTTTTATAGACAACCCATTATCAACTAGCAGAAGGGGGTGATTAGTCATCTGCTCTACTTGAAATAGATCCAAAAAATTCAAGCCAGTACTGCAAAGAGAGATGCATTTATCTCAGGATTCCGCAACTAGCACAGTCCGTCCTTAATGTGACCTGCATTTGCAGAAATCTTTGAAAGGCTGTAAGTAATCTCAAAAACTAAGCACTGAAGGGTTGACCAGCCCTCCCACCCACCCAATATAGAGGACTTTCCCCAACTCTATACCCGGCCCCCAGATGATCAATCCTTTTGACCTTACTTTGGACCAGAGCCAAAAAGGACGACCTTTTGTTGATTATTAAAAATAGTCAGTTCAATGGTCAGTACTAATTCAACCACTAGGTCCAAATGGGTTTCCTAAAATCAGAGTTCCTTTTTTTTTTTAAATGAAAGGAATTATTTACAAGCATATTCTACTTTTCTTTATTTCCTGCAAATCATTACAAATTCACATAAATTTTTTCTATGTGTAAGAGGCCTCGTTTACCCTCAAGGCAGTTCACATGCAAGTCCAAGTTTTTCCCCCATAAATAAAATATAATCATCCTAAAAATCAATATGAGAAAACAATCGGAACCATTAACCTATCTCAAAATCCCTTCAGCCACTTGTATGAACCACACAGTGCTGAGTCTTTCATTTTATTGAGCTGTATAATTCTTTGCATGGTGACTAGCAAAGGGAAAAAAAAAATCAAAGACTTGGGGGCTGTGTTCTGGATATCAGAGAGAAATGAGAATGTGATAATAGATTCTGACCCTTTTTGATTACAGAAAACAGATTTTAGAGACCCAGGAAACAATTGTTTTGAGCTACCACAAAGACATTATTAGCTTGGTTTGGATCTTCCTTTGGACAATGCTTAGTCATGAGCAATTTATAAAGCTGGGAGTTGATTTTGAAAATCGTCAGAAACTTTTAAGATTAACAAAAAAGACAGATAAAGAGGAAGAGAAGAAAAAAAATACTTATTTTTAAAGTGTAACTCAGGGACGCCTGGGTGGCTCAATCAGTTAAGTGTTGGTCTTTGGCTCAGGTCCTGATCCCAGGGTTCTGGGATCCAGCCCCACCTCTGACTGGGGAGCCTGCTTCTCCCTCTGCTTCTGCCTGCTGCTCTGCCTACTTGTGCTCTCTTTGTCAAATAAATAAATGGAATCATTATAAAATAATAATAAAAAATAAAAGTGCAACTCAAATGCAATAACAAGACTGATTTAGGCTCAGTGGTGCAGTAGATGAGCTGAACTGCATGTACGTGAACTTGGTCACTATCTGCTTAAAGGTCACATATGCTCTTCCCTGTTGAAATTCTTTTGTAAAGTTCCATAATGAGGAAATATTGGAAGATATAACTGGACTTTAAATACCTTACTTCATCAGTATATGTAGAGAGTCTTACATACAATATTTCTTTTGATACACTGTTTAAGAAAATATCCTCCCTCCTTATAATCCATCTTTTTGAAAAAAATACCTCTTCAATTAACACAAGGATAAAGTAAATAATTTTCTAGTAGTTTATCTAACAAGCCATGAACATGTTAAATGGATTTTGAAAAGCATTATATACCCATAAAAACAATCAACTCTGCATGAGATAAACAGCTTGGAAATTGCTTATTAAAAAATTGAGTAAAGAGCCAGTTTTTGCTAGAACTTTGAGAAAACAATCGCATATTTTTAATATTTGTGCTAAAAAGTTTTTAAGTATTTTGCTCAATATCTCTAGAACCCACTTAGTAGCTAAACACTTGGGGGGAAAATATGTAATTTTCTCAGTAAAAATGTAATAAGGAAATAACAGAATCTAAAATATAAATGTTACTTTCATAACTAAATGGATAAAAATCAACTTTCTTTGATTATTTCTAATTTTAAAGTTTTAAATTGCATCCTATGTCAGATAATCAAAGTATTTTTTTTTTAAAGGGGGGTATATTCGTCACCAGCACTTGGCATCGGGCCACGTACTTGGTCCATTTGCATTTATTGGGATGGCTTTTATTCTTTTTATCTGATTTTATGTTTAGTATTTACTATAATTTACTACGGTTTCTTCTGTTCCCTTAAGTTTTGCTGGATTATGTTTCTCTTCCTTCTTCCTCTTTTCCTTCCTCCCCAGTTAATTTGGAAATAAAAATTGTGTTTATTGATGTCACAAGTAATTACAGTCCCTTCGCTGATAGTAATTTAAAATATACATTCTATTAATACATCAATTATTAAATAATAACATGCCTTCCACAAATATCTGTCTGATCGCTGCTCCCTCTCCTCTTTCCTCTGACATTCCAAGAAACTGTTAGGCTCTCTTACTTCCCAGTTATCTGCCCTTCCCCAGTGAGATGAGATCTTTAGAATACTTCTTTGTGCCACAAAATTTTACTCAGGTAGTCTATAATTCTTAATTTCAAACTATGCTTATGTTATCCTTTTCCGTGTTTCTCAGTTGTTGAATCCTTACTCTATACAATAAATTCTCAGTTAATTTTTAAATCACCTACTAAGGCTTAATTATTGCAAGAATTGTTACCATGCTTTCCTCTTTATCTCCCATTATCTTGAGAGATATTATCTGAATCCATTGGCAAAAGGTTGGAGTCCTTCCTCAAGGAATTTCTTCGAACAGGTAATTGAGTGGTGTATTCTCAAGTGCCTTATCTTTCTCTCATCCTAACAGATAAATGATATTTTGGATAGGTAAAGAATTTTTGGTTACTGGTTCTTTTTTCTGTCTTCTTTATAAAGAATAAGAATGTTTCTACCAAACTGATTCTGTTTCCAATTTATTCTTAAAATTTCACCAGGACATATAGGTTGTACGTTCGTTCTCCTTAATTCCTTTTGAGACTGAATGAGCCATTTCAATCTACAGATTGAAGTCTTTCTTCAGCTCAAGGATCTTCAATTGTTTGTTGAATTACTTTGTATTAGCCATATTTTTCTGCTGTGATGATGCTGCCAATCATATTACCCCCAAATCTTATGGGCTTACAAGAAGCCTACTCTGAGGTTTCTAGGTTGGCTCCAGGTCAGCTGGTCTGGACTGGGCTCAGCTCGACTGGCTAGTCCAGACTCTCAACCTCGTATAGGGTTTAGGTTAAGTGCACGTGTCTTTTTTTAGGATGATACCTTAAAGAACCATAACTCTGTTGCACATGCGTCTCTTGGTGGAGAAAAGGAAGCATTTCAAAGAGCTGTCAGAAATTTGGCTAACTTCTAAATGTCTCAGCTCAGAAACTGGCACACTTCCCACATGGCCACTAAAGGGTGAGGTGTATTTTTGAAAATAATCTAATCTTCCACATATTGCTTTTCTATGTATTTTATATTCTTTTTCTTGAAGTCCTGCTATTCACAGGTGAAGTCCCCTGGAAATCGCCTGATCACTGGAGGCATAGTTCTCTGTATTTCTGCTGGGTTTTATAAGTTATTTCTTTCTCTTGATCTTCCAAGACACTAATTCTATTTTTGACAAAAATGATATTCTTTTTCAGTGCAACCATTAAAATTGTTCAGTTGAAAATCGGTTTTATACATTCTTATTATGGATTGATGTTTATAGCCCCTCAAAATTCACATACTGAAACCATAGTCCCAGTGGGATGGTATTAAGGAACAGAAGCCTTTGGGAAGGAATTAGGTTTAAAGGATGTCATAAGGGTGGAGCCCCTATAATGGGATTAGTGCCCTGACTAGAAGGGAGGTAGACACCAAAGTTTCCTCTTGTCACCACATGAGAATAGTGCAAAGCAGGAAAAGGGTCCTTACCAACTGAACCTACTGACACCCTGATCTTAGACTTCCCAGCCTCCAGAACAGTGAGCAATAAATGTCTGTTCCTTAAGTCACCCAGTCCATGGTATTTTATTGTAACAGCCTGAGCTAAAATAGTTCTAAAAAATCTTTTATACTCTAAATATATCTCCTTGAGGGTCATTACTATTTGTTTAATTTCTCCTCAATCTCTTTCATTAGCTCTAATTTGGTAAAACCCTTTCTATTTTCATTGTTTAATTTTGTCTTCTTTCCTCAAGTGACTCAGCCTCCCAAAATTAGCGGTGCATCCTCTTTGTCTGTAGACGGTTGCAGTTTCTTTGAACCTTACTACAGGTCAGGCTGTCTGTCACTCTCAGGGAGAGGCAGGCAGACTAGCCGCAGAAGGCATTAAAGTTTCTGTTCTTATGGGCTAGCAGCATAAAATGGCAAAATGTCTTCCTTCTGCTGACACTTGAAAGAGCCCCCTATACTCCCAAGGCATTCTTGGTAGCCATTATCTAGCTGAGAGACCTAGAGACACTTCAGCCCAATGCCATAGTCCTCTTTCAAGGACCCCAAGTTAACAGATCTAGCAGTCTCTCCTGGCCACATGTAGCAAGCCAACAGATGTGTCCCTTTCTGAAGCATCCCAAAATCTAGCCACTTACCTTCAATTTTAAACAAAGGCATGCCTTCACTTCCTACACTGGTCCCTGAGTATTTTGTCAATGATATCAGGAATCCTCCCTACCAATATGGTACCCACTGGCCATATAAGACTCTCAAGCACTTTGAAATATGGCTAGATTGAATTGAGATGTGCAGTAAGTATAAAATAAAAATAAAATTTTGAAGAATTAGTACAAAGAAAGTAAAATATTTCCATATTTTTATATAAATTACATGTTGAAATGATAACACTTTGGATATGAGTTAGATAAAATATATCATTACAATTTCCCTTTTCCCTTTTTCTTTTTTTAATATGGCTACTAGAAAATTTTGAATTCCATATATGACTTGCAATATAGCTTACATTTTTCAAATTGGACAATGCTGCATTGGAGATGGAGGCCCTGTTCTGCTCAGCCTCTTCTAGGAGCTTCAGGAAAATTCAGGCCATCCTTCAGGAGCCACTAGAATAATGGAATAAGGAGGAAAGAGAGGCTGGTGAACTACTCAGGCCATCTTCTTCTGCGGCCTTGTCTTAAAAATAAGAATAAATTCCATTTTTGTCCATGAGCTTTATTCTTAAAATAATTTATGATTTTAGCCTTTTCTAATGGACATTTCACCTTCAAAAATAAGAATAATTCCTAGGATAATAATGTAAATTGGAAAATACAATTTTCAAAAATATTTTTTTTAAAAGAATTTTTACTTATTTTAGAGAGAGAGTGTGTGCATACGGGGTGGGGCAGAGGGAGAGAGAGAATCCTTAAGCAGATTACCCATTGAGCCCAGAGCCCAATGTGGGGCTTGATTCCAGGACACTGAGATCATGACCTAAGCCAAAATCTACAGTTGGTCATTCAACTAACTGAGCCAAGCCACCCAGGTGCCCCCAAAATATTTCTAATTAAAGTATGTGAGTGAAAGATTTTCAACATTCAAGTGCATTTGAAACGTTAATACAGAATTTCTTTAAAGGTTTAAGATATCCAACCTCCATTTGCCCAGACTTACGAAGGCATTCAACATAACTTCCCACACTTGCCCCTTTACCATACTGGGTGGATTTACAACATAAATTACATACATTATATACCATTGGTACTATAAAATGGATTTAAAATCCCAACATAGTTACTCCCTGCTATTAGTCCTTGTGTAGATATTAGTGTGGCTGCTTTAGGAAGGAATATCAATTTTGGAAATTAACTTAAAAATACAACTAAAGGGAGGAGTCAAGATGGCGGAGAAGTAGCAGGCTGAGACTACTTCGGGTAGCGGGAGATCAGCTAAATAGCTTATCTAAAGATTGCAAACACCTACAAATCCAATGGGAGATTGAAGAGAAGAAGAATAGCAATTCTAGAAACAGAAAATCAACCACTATCTGAAAGGTAGGACTGGCGGAAAAGTGAATCCAAAGCGACGGGAAGATAGACCACGGGGGGAGGGGCTGGCTCCCAGCGAGCGGCGGAGCAACGGAGCACAAAATCAGGACTTTTAAAAGTCTGTCCTGCTGAGGGACATCGCTCCAGAAGCTTAACTGGGGTGAAGCCCGGGCGGGGTCAGCGCGGCCTCAGGTCCCGCAGAGTCGCAGAAGGATCGGGGGTGTCTGAGTGTCGCAGAACTTACAGGTATTAGAACGGGGAAGCCGGCTACAGAGACAGAGCCGAGGAGTGACTCTCAGCTCACAGTTGCCTTGAACTGGTCGCAGGCTCGGTCAGCTCAGAGCACGGCCGGAGGCCAGGGTGACGGGAGTCATTGGGCGCTGTTCTCTGAGGGCGCACTGAGGAGTGGGGCCCCCAGCTCTCGGCTCCTCCGGGTCGGAGACCGGGAGGCCGCCATCTTCATTCCCGTCTTCCGGAACTCTACAGAAAGCGCTCAGGGAACAAAAGCTCCCGAAAGCAAACCCAGCAAACCCGAGCAGATTACTCAGCCCGGCCCCGGGTAAGGGCGGTGCAACTCCGCCTGGGGCAAAGACGCTTGAGAATCACTACAACAGGCCCCTCCCCCAGAAGATCAATGGGAAACCCAGCCAGGACCAAGTTTACCTACCAAGGAGTGCAGTTTCAATACCAAGGAGAGCGGCAGAATTCCAGAGGAGAAGAAAGCAAAGCACGGAACTCATGGCTTTCTCCCCATGATTTTTAGCCTTGCAGTTAATTTAATTTTTTTTTCTTTTTCAATTTTTTTTCTTTTTCTCTTCTTCTGCTAAATTTTTTTAACTTTTACCGTTTTCTTTTTTAACGTTTTTTAAATAGTTTATCTAATATATATATATTTTTTTTTCCTCTTTTTATATTTTTTCTTTATCGGCTTTCTTTTTTTAATAGTTTCTTTTTTTTTTTCTTTTTTCCTTCTGAACACCTTTTTATCCCCTTTCTCCCCCCTCACGATTTGGGATCTCTTCTGATTTGGTTAAAGCATATTTTCCTGGGGTGGTTGCCAACCTTTTAGTATTTTACTTGCTCCTTCATATACTCTTATCTGGACAAAATGACAAGGCAGAAAAATTCACCACAAAAAAAAGAGCAAGAGGCAGTACCGAAGGCCAGGGACCTAATCAATACAGACATTGGTAATATGTCAGATCTAGAGTTCAGAATGACGATTCTCAAGGTTCTAGCCAGGCTCGAAAAAGGCATGGAAGATATTAGAGAAACCCTCTTGGGAGATATAAAAGCCCTTTCTGGAGAAATAAAAGAACTAAAATCTAACCAAGTTGAAATCAAAAAAGCTATTAATGAGGTGCAATCAAAAATGGAGGCTCTCACTGCTAGGATAAATGAGGCAGAAGAAAGAATTAGCGACATAGAAGGCAAAATGACAGAGAATAAAGAAGCTGAGCAAAAGAGGGACAAACAGCTACTGGACCACGAGGGGAGAATCCGAGAGATAAGTGACACCATAAGACGGAACAACATTAGAATAATTGGGATTCCAGAAGAAGAGGAAACAGAGAGGGGAGCAGAAGGTATATTGGAGAGAATTATTGGAGAGAATTTCCCCAATATGGCAAAGGGAACAAGCATCAAAATCCAGGAGGTTCAGAGAACCCCCCTCAAGATCAATAAGAATAGGTCCACACCCCGTCACCTAATAGTAAAATTGACAAGTCTTAGTGACAAAGAGAAGATCCTGAAAGCAGCCCGGGAAAAGAAGTCTGTAACGTACAATGGTAAAAATATTAGATTGGCAGCAGACTTATCCACAGAGACCTGGCAGGCCAGAAAGAGCTGGCATGATATATTCAGAGCACTAAATGAGAAAAACATGCAGCCAAGAATACTATATCCAGCTAGGCTATCATTGAAAATAGAAGGAGAGATTAAAAGCTTCCAGGACAAACAAAAACTGAAAGAATTTGCAAACACCAAACCAGCTCTACAGGAAATATTGAAAGGGGTCCTCTAAGCAAAGAGAGACCCTAAAAGTAGTAGATCAGAAAGGAACAGAGACAATATACAGTAACAGTCACCTTACAGGTAATACAATGGCACTAAATTCATATCTCTCAATAGTTACCCTGAATGTGAATGGGCTAAATGCCCCAATCAAAAGACACAGGGTATCAGAATGGATAAAAAAACAAAACCCATCTATATGTTGCCTACAAGAAACTCATCTTAAACCTGAAGACACCTCCAGATTTAAAGTGAGGGGGTGGAAAAGAATTTACCATGCTAATGGACATCAGAAGAAAGCAGGAGTGGCAATCCTTATATCAGATCAATTAGATTTTAAGCCAAAGACTATAATAAGAGATGAGGAAGGACACTATATCATACTCAAAGGATCTGTCCAACAAGAAGATCTAACAATTTTAAATATCTATGTGCCTAACGTGGGAGCAGCCAACTATATAAACCAATTAATAACAAAATCAAAGAAACACATCAACAATAATACAATAATAGTGGGGGACTTTAACACTCCCCTCACTGAAATGGACAGATCATCCAAGCAAAAGATCAACAAGGAAATAAAGGCCTTGAATGACACACTGGACCAGATGGACATCACAGATATATTCAGAACATTTCATCCCAAAGCAACAGAATACACATTCTTCTCTAGTGCACATGGAACATTCTCCAGAATAGATCACATTCTTGGTCCTAAATCAGGTCTCAACCGGTATCAAAAGATTGGGATCATTCCCTGCATATTTTCAGACCACAATGCTCTGAAGCTAGAACTCAATTACAAGAGGAAATTTGGAATGAACCCAAATACATGGAGTCTAAACAGCATCCTTCTAAAGAATGAATGGGTCAACCAGGAAATTAAAGAAGAATTGAAAAAATTCATGGAAACAAATAATAATGAAAACACAACAGTTCAAAATCTGTGGGACACAACAAAGGCAGTCCTGAGAGGAAAATATATAGCGCTACAAGCCTTTCTCAAGAAACAAGAAAGGTCTCGGGTACACAACCTAACCCTACACCTAAAGGAGCTGGAGAAAGAACAATAAAGAAACCCTAAACCCAGCAGGAGAAGAGAAATCATAAAGATCAGAGCAGAAATCAATGAAATAGAAACCAGAAACACAATAGAACAAATCAACGAAACTGGGAGCTGGTTCTTTGAAAGAATTAATAAGATCGATAAACCCCTGGCCAGACTTCTCAAAAAGAAAAGAGAAAGGACCCAAATAAATAAAATCATGAATGAAAGAGGAGAGATCACAACGAACACCAAAGAAATACAGACAATTATAAGAACATACTATGACCAACTCTACACCAACAAATTTGACAATCTGGAAGAAATGGATGCATTCTTAGAGACTTATAAACTACCACAACTGAACCAGGAAGAAATAGAAAGCCTGAACAGACCCATAACCAGTAAGGAGATTGAAACAGTCATCAAAAATCTCCAAACAAACAAAAGCCCAGGGCCAGACGGCTTCCCGGGGGAATTCTACCAAACATTTAAAGAAGAACTAATTCCTATTCTCCTGAAACTGTTCCAAAAAATAGAAATAGAAGGAGAACTTCCAAACTCACTTTATGAGGCCAGCATCACCTTGATCCCAAAACCAGACAAGGATCCCATCAAAAAAGAGAACTACAGACCAATATCCTTGATGAACACAGATGCAAAAATTCTCGCCAAAATACTAGCCAATAGGATTCAACAGTACATTAAAAGGATTATTCACCACGACCAAGTGGGATTTATTCCAGGGCTGCAAGGTTGGTTCAACATCCACAAATCAATCAATGTGATACAACACATTAATAAAAGAAAGAACAAGAACCATATGATACTCTCCATAGATGCTGAAAAAGCATTTCACAAAGTGCAGCATCCCTTCCTGATCAAAACTCTTCAAAGTGTAGGGATAGAGGGCACATACCTCAATATTATCAAAGCCATCCATGAAAAACCCACCGCAAATATCATTCTCAATGGAGAAAAACTGAAAGCTTTTCCGCGAAGGTCAGGAACACGGCAGGGATGTCCGTGATCACCACTGCTATTCAGCATAGTACCAGAAGTCCTAGCCTCAGCAATCAGACAACAACAGGAAATTAAAGGCATCCAAATCGGCAAAGAAGAAGTCAAACTATCACTCTTTGCAGATGATATGATACTATATGTGGAAAACCCAAAAGACTCCACTCCAAAACTGCTAGAACTTGTACAGGAATTCAGTAAAGTGTCAGGATATAAAATCAATGCACAGAAATCAGTTGCATTTCTCTACACCAACAACAAGACAGAAGAAAGAGAAATCAAGGAGTCCATCCCATTTACAATTGCACCCAAAACTATAAGATACCTAGGAATAAACCTAACCAAAGAGACTAAGAATGTATACACAGAAAACTATAAAGTACTCATGAAAGAAATTGAGGAAGACACAAAGAAATGGAAAAATGTTCCATGCTCCTGGATTGGAAGAATAAATATTGTGAAAATGTCTATGCTACCTAAAGCAATCTACACATTTAATGCAATTCCTATCAAAGTACCATCCATTTTTTTCTAAGAAATGGAACAAATAATCCTAAAATTTATATAGAACCAGAAAAGAACCAGAAAAGACCTCGAATAGCCAAAGGAATATTGAAAAAGAAAGCCAAATTTGGTGGCATCACAATTCCGGACTTCAAGCTCTATTACAAAGCTGTCATCATCAAGACAGCATGGTACTGGCACAAAAACAGACACATAGATCAATGGAACAGAATAGAGAGCCCAGAAATAGACCCTCAACTCTATGGTCAACTCATCTTCGACAAAGCAGGAAAGAATGTCCATTGGAAAAAAGACAGCCTCTTCAATAAATGGTGCTGGGAAAATTGGACAGCCACATGCAGAAAAATGAAATTGGATCATTTCCTTACACCACACATGAAAATAGACTCAAAATGGATGAAGGACCTCAATGTGAGAAAGGAATCCATCAAAATCCTTGAGGAGAACACAGGCAGCAACCTCTTCGACCTCAGCCGCAGCAACATCTTCCTAGGAACATCACCAAAGGCAAGGGAAGCAAGGGCAAAAATGAACTATTGGGATTTTATCAAGATCAAAAGCTTTTGCACAGCAAAGGAAACAGTAAACAAAACCAAAAGACATCTGACAGAATGGGAGAACATATTTGCAAACGACATGTCAGATAAAGGGCTAGTGTCCAAAATCTATAAAGAACTTAGCAAACTCAACACCCAAAGAACAAATAATCCAATCAAGAAATGGGCAGAGGACATGAACAGACATTTCTGCAAAGGAGACATCCAGATGGCCAACAGACACATGAAAAAGTGCTCCATATCACTCAGCATCCGGGAAATACAAATCAAAACCACACATCATATCACCTCATACCAGTCAGAATGGCTAAAATTAACAAGTCAGAAAATGACAGATGTTGGCGAGGATGCGGAGAAAGGGGAACCCTCCTACACTGTTGGTGGGAATGCAAGCTGGTGCAACCACTCTGGAAAACAGCATGGAGGTTCCTCAGAATATTGAAAATAGAACTACCCTACGACCCAGCAATTGCACTACTGGGTATTTACCCTAAAGATACAAACGTAGTGATCCGAAGGGGCACGTGCACCTGAATGTTTATAGCAGCAATGTCTACAATAGCCAAACTATGGAAAGAACCTAGATGTCCATCAACAGACGAATGGATAAAGAAGATGTGGTTTATATACACAATGGAATACTATGCAGCCATCAAAAGAAATGAAATCTTGCCATTTGCGACGACATGGATGGAACTAGAGGGTATCATGCTTAGCGAAATAAATCAATCGGAGAAAGACAACTATCATATGATCTCCCTGATATGAGGGAGAGGAGATGCAACATGGGGGGTTAAGGGGGTAGGAGAAGAGTAAATGAAACAAGATGAGATTGGGAGGGAGACAAACCATAAGTGACTCTTAATCTCACAAAACAAACTGAGGGTTGATGGGGGGAGGGGGTTGGGGGAGATGGGGTTATGGTCATTGAGGAGGGTATGTGCTATGGCGAGTGCTGTGAAGTGTGTAAAGCTGGCGATTCACAGACCTGTATCCCTGGGGATAAAAATATATGTTTATAAAAAATAAAATAAAATAAAATAAAATAAAATAAAATAAAATAAAATAAAATAAAAATTGGTTGGGGTCCCAGAGAACTCTCCTGAGTGCACTTGTTAGATTGATATCCCCTTACTCAAAACTAGAGGCTCAAAAAATCCAAATGAGTACTCATCAGGAAGGACAAAGCATTTTTTAAAAAAGATTTTATTTATTAATTGGAGAGAGAACATGCTTGCGCATTTGAGGGGGGCTGGGGTGGGGGAGGGACGGAGGGAGAGGCAGAAGCAGACTCCCCGCTGAGCTGAGCAGGGACTCCCACTGGGACTCCTCGCCAGAACCCTGGGATCCTGACCTGAGCTGAAGGCAGCCACTTAACTGACTGAGCCACCCAGGCGACCCAGGAAAGACAAATCCTTTAAACAGATCCCAAATAAAGTTGGAGAACTCAGCCAAAAGGAGGGAGTTTAGATCTGAGAGTCAACTTAGGGACTAAAAGGAAAAAGACTCATGGAAGCAAAGAGAACAAAGTGCTCAAGTGGGTAGCTCACATGGTTCTCTGAGGTCATTAGTTCCTCAGTGGTTCATCTCTTTCCCAGCCTCCTATTTGGTCACCATGGATCATTGACCTTAAAAAAAAAAAAAAGGTGTGGGGGGGAGCCAGTCATTTTACCAGCAAAATGAGTTTATTTGGGACTAACAGAGGAATTTTAATTTAGGACAAGCAAACTATGGTAAACCACAGGAAAGTCCAGAGAACAGAAGAAAGGTGCTTAATTTAAAGGGGGTTTCACTGAGTTTCTGCACTGCAGCTGGGCAAGGGGAAAATTTTCCCTTCTCCTGCTGGGATATGAGCAATAAGCTTCTTTGGTGGAAGAAAGCATGGGATGCTTCTTGTGCTGAGGGGTATTGTGTGACTGCTCTCCCCTGCCTCAGGGCTTCCAGCTCCATTTAAAAGGATGTTTCCTTTATTGGCACAGGAAAAAAAAATGTTCCTAGTATTCATATAACTTAGGAAATTAAAGGGTTTCAGGAACTCTGCCACTGGGGGCAGAGACCAATATGTATTTTCTCTTTTCTCATACTGATCTATTCCATACATTTAATGCTTGAGCTCTAGGACTATAACCCACCCCTCTATGCAGTCACGTGAATCTCCCAGAGAAAAACGAATATTAACATGTCTCAGCATGTTCCAAACTTTGGTAATTTTTCCTCACTCTCTTGCTATCTTTATTTTTTTCTATATTTCCACTTTTCTATTTAGTAAGTAATAACGTTCTAAAACTTTTGACATAAATTTCCTGGGAGTCCTCCTACACTTCCTTCTTTTCCTTTATCTACGATCAGTCATTGATCAAGTGCTATGAATTCCACCTACTGAATGATATCAGCTTTAATCTATCCATTCTGTTCTGTTTCTAATACTTCCAGCTGCAAGTAATAATAAATCTGACTAAAAGCTGTCTAAATCAAGGTTTTGGGAGCTTCACTTAAAGATTCTAGAGTTAAGCTAGAGTTGTCAGAGCTCTAGAAGGGCTTTTCTGGAATTTTTAGGTCTTCTCCTCAGGGCTGTGTGCACCAAAGCAACAATAAGTAACATTTTTTTTTCACGTAAAAATACCCAGAAGCCAAAAGGATAAGATTCTTTCCTGCAGTGCTATATCTTTTTATCAGGGTTGAAGATCTTTTCTAGGAATACATGGCCAACTATCACCACCCTGCCCCACCCCAACACACACACACACAATCTCTCTCTCTCTCTCTCTCTCTCTCTCTCTCTCTCTAAGCATGAGAGCCCCTGGTCAGCACTGGGTCACACAGCTAGGCTCTTTCTGGGCTCCTGTAGTCAGGGGTGGGCTCTGCCAGGAGGGAAGTGGAGTGGAAAAATAGCTGTTAAGTGTCTGTTACATTCTTTATCTTCCCCCCATTTTCTCTACTCTTGCTGGAGTTAGGGTTTTCTATAATGTCTGCCATGGGCTATTTTCATAGACTCCTGAATTATCTCCCTGTTGCCCATATCACTAACATCATTTCTCCTGGAGTGAACTTTCTAAATGGTATTATAAATATTTTTTTTTTTAATTATTTCTTTTGGGGCACTGGGTGGCTCAGTGGCTTAAAGCCTCTGCCTTTGGCTCGGGTCATGGTCTCAGGGTCCTGGGATCTAGGCCCGCATCGGGCTCTCTGCGCAGTGGGGAGCCTGCTTCCCCCTCTCTCTGCCTGCCTCTCTGCTTGCTTGTGATCTCTGTCTGTCAAATAAATAAATAAAATCTTTAAAAAATATATTTCTTTTAATTTGTCATTCCAACATTTTTCATGCTTGATGAAAAAAGTTTGAATAAATTAAAACCGCATTAACTCATCAGGATTCATTTAAAAAGTGTCAGTAAGAATAAGAAGCTAGAACTTTTGAGAATCTGAGGGTCGATGGGGGAGTATTACCTGGGAAAGCATTTCTTTTTCTTGGTCAGTAGAAAAAATACAGGTGTTCTACCACTTTTTGGGCATTGGTGGAATGACCTCAAACTGTTGGACATAAATCCAGTCACCATATTTTACAAGCATGTAATATGGATACCTATATATAGTTTATGTTATGGATACATCTGATAAGTTGAAGCATCATTTTAAAAAAGTTATAAACTATCAGAGGAATTTGTGCTTTATAGGAACTTTGCTTTGATTCTTTCATTAAAAAGAATCTCTTGTAAATAAGTTCAGAGCTAAAAAATTTGCTTTCTGAAATCAAGGAACATCTGGAATATATATATACATATATATATATATTTAATAGAAGTTCAATAAATTATAGAAATGTGACATAGCATGCCTTAGGCAAATAAAGAGGCTTTCAAAATAACAATTTTTTTTTTTTTTTTGGTCTGGGCATCTTTTGGAAAAATAATGGTAGCCTTATTTTTGGTCTTTTTTATATCACAAAGAGGTTATTTTAGTATCACAGTTTATTTAAATAGCTTAAAATTATTCTTGAATTATTACTTTATGTACAGACTGAAAATGTTGTTAATGATTGGTTTAGTTAGTTTTGCCGTATCTTTGCAGCAAGCTTTTTTGCTGTAAGCATTTTTGCTGCATAACTAATTAGCTGTTTAGACAATTTTTCAGTAAACAATAAAATAAGGAAAATAAAAGAGGGACATTAGAAAGGACATAATGAGAGTGCCTGGGTGGCTCAGTTGGTTAAGCCACTGCCTTCAGCCCTGGTCATGCTCCCGGAGTCCTGGGATAGAGTCCTGCATCAGGCTCCCAGCTCTGTGGGGTCTGCTTCTCCCCCTGACTTTCTCCCCTCTAATGCTCTCTCTTTCACTCTCTCAAATAAAATCTTTAAAAAAATGACATAATGAAACATGAAAAAAGTGATAAAGTTAATGATTAATTTCTTTATTAAGAGAAGTATCCATTTTCCAAATATTAGTGTGCCTATTTGTAACTGAGCTTAGGACTGTATTGTGAGTCTTTTACACTATTCTTTCTTGGCATCATGTCACGAGTCCATTGATAAACACCTCCAAGTTGTATGAGAAATGCATTCATGCTGTACTGTATTTGTTAACTGAGCTTTGTTATTGTAACTGCTGAACTCTGACTTTCTAGCATAGTATCCTATGCGGTCTGGCTTTACACCATCTGATTTCATACTTCTAGTAAGTTTTATCACTGACTTTTCTATCAGGTCAATATATGTAACTGTTGTCTACTATTTTAAGACCACCAGGTCTACTTGTCATGGTATAAACAATTATGGGGGCTAGCTAAGATTTATATAATATAAAAATGGGAAATTTGTCAATGGAGAAATGAAACCAAAGTGATCATTTATTTATGGACTGGAAGTGTGTGTGGAGAAACTGTTGATGGCAAAGATGTCTACTGCAAAGATGGCTTACAGCAAAAATACCAAACCCCTATTAATGTTGTAGTTACAATGTTTAAGCCTGGCTGATGATAGGTTGGTATGATATACATGACTCTATTTGTATACAATATGAATAGAAAATAATAATTCTTTGTGGAAATGGAATTATGATGTTCATATTGTTTTACATCTTGTTCTCTTTCACTCACAATGGATCATAGATGTTAGAATGTTTTCTACTGTATCATAGAATATGTTAATTTTTTTGCAAAAAGTCCTTTAGTTGGATTTTTTTTTTATAAACATATATTTTTATCCCCAGGGGTACAGGTCTGTGAATCGCCAGCTTTACACACTTCACAGCACTCAGAATAGCACATACCCTCCCCAATGTCCATAACCCCACACCCCCTCTCCCAACCCCCCTCCCCCCCATCAACCCTCAGTTTGTTTTGTGAGATTAAGAGTCACTTATTGTTTCTCTCACTCCCAATCCCATCTTGTTTCATTTATTCTTCTCCTACCCCCTCAATCCCCCATGTTGCATCTCCTCTCCCTCATATCAGGGAGATCATATGAAAGTTGTCTTTCTCCGATTGACTTATTTCGCTAAGCATGATACCCTCTAGTTCCATCCACGTCGTCGCAAATGGCAAGATTTCATTTCTTTTGATGGCTGCATAGTATTCCATTGTGTATATATACCACATCTTCTTTATCAATTCGTCTGTAGATGGACATCTAGGTTCTTCCCATAGTTTGGCTATTGTAACATTGCTGCTATAAACATTCGGGTGCACGTGCCCCTTTGGATCACTACGTTTGTATCTTTAGGGTAAATACCCAGCAGTGCAATTGCTGGTTCATAGGGTAGTTCTATTTTCAACATTTTGAGGAACCTCCATGCTGTTTTCCAGAGTGGTTGCACCAGCTTGCATTCCCACCAACAGTGTAGGAGGGTTCCCCTTTCTCCGCATCCTCGCCAGCATCTGTCATTAATTAATTAATTAATTAATAAATCTGTTAATTTTAGCTATTCTGACTGGTGTGAGGTGAAATCTCATTGTGGTTTTGATTTGTATTTCCCTGATGCCGAGTGATGTGGAGCACTTTTTCATGTGTCTGTTGGCCATCTCGATGTCTTCTTTGCAGAAATGTCTGTTCATGTCCTCTGCCCATTTCTTGATTGGATTATTTGTTCTTTGGGTGTTGAGTTTGCTAAGTTCTTTATAGATTTTGGACACTAGCCCTTTATCTGATATGTCATTTGCAAATATCTTCTCCCATTCGTTTTTTGGTTTTATTCACTGTTTCCTTTGCTGTGCAAAAGCTTTTGATCTTGATAAAATCCCAATAGTTCATTTTTGCCCTTGCTTCCCTTGCCTTTGGTGATGTTCCTAGGAAGATGTTGCTGCGGCTGAGGTCGAAGAGGTTGCTGCCTGTGTTCTCCTCAAGGATTTTGATGGATTCCTTTCTCACATTGAGGTCCTTCATCCATTTTGAGTCTATTTTCGTGTGTGGTGTAAGGAAATGATCCAATTTCATTTTTCTGCATGTGGCTGTCCAATTTTCCCAGCACCATTTATTGAAGAGGCTGTCTTTTTTCCAATGGACATTCTTTCCTGCTTTGTCGAAGATGAGTTGACCATAGAGTTGAGGGTCTATTTCTGGGCTCTCTATTCTGTTCCATTGATCTATGTGTCTGTTTTTGTGCCAGTACCATGCTGTCTTGATGATGACAGCTTTGTAATAGAGCTTGAAGTCCGGAATTGTGATGCCACCAAATTTGGCTTTCTTTTTCAATATTCCTTTGGCTATTCGAGGTCTTTTCTGGTTCTTTTCTGGTTCTATATAAATTTTAGGATTATTTGTTCCATTTCTTAGAAAAAAATGGATGGTACTTTGATAGGAATTGCATTAAATGTGTAGATTGCTTTAGGTAGCATAGACATTTTCACAATATTTATTCTTCCAATCCAGGAGCATGGAACATTTTTCCATTTCTTTGTGTCTTCCTCAATTTCTTTCATGAGTACTTTATAGTTTTCTGTGTATACATTCTTAGTCTCTTTGGTTAGGTTTATTCCTAGGTATCTTATAGTTTTGGGTGCAATTGTAAATGGGATGGACTCCTTGATTTCTCTTTCTTCTGTCTTGTTGTTGGTGTAGAGAAATGCAACTGATTTCTGTGCATTGATTTTATATCCTGACACTTTACTGAATTCCTGTACAAGTTCTAGCAGTTTTGGAGTGGAGTCTTTTGGGTTTTCCACATATAGTATCATATCATCTGCAAAGAGTGATAGTTTGACTTCTTCTTTGCCGATTTGGATGCCTTTAATTTCCTGTTGTTGTCTGATTGCTGAGGCTAGGACTTCTGGTACTATGCTGAATAGCAGTGGTGATCACGGACATCCCTGCCGTGTTCCTGACCTTCGCGGAAAAGCTTTCAGTTTTTCTCCATTGAGAATGATATTTGCGGTGGGTTTTTCATGGATGGCTTTGATAATATTGAGGTATGTGCCCTCTATCCCTACACTTTGAAGAGTTTTGATCAGGAAGGGATGCTGCACTTTGTGAAATGCTTTTTCAGCATCTATGGAGAGTATCATATGGTTCTTGTTCTTTCTTTTATTAATGTGTTGTATCACATTGATTGATTTGTGGATGTTGAACCAACCTTGCAGCCCTGGAATAAATCCCACTTGGTCGTGGTGAATAATCCTTTTAATGTACTGTTGAATCCTATTGGCTAGTATTTTGGCGAGAATTTTTGCATCTGTGTTCATCAAGGATATTGGTCTGTAGTTCTCTTTTTTGATGGGATCCTTGTCTGGTTTTGGGATCAAGGTGATGCTGGCCTCATAAAATGAGTTTGGAAGTTCTCCTTCTATTTCTATTTTTTGGAACAGTTTCAGGAGAATAGGAATTAGTTCTTCTTTAAATGTTTGGTAGAATTCCCCCGGGAAGCCGTCTGGCCCTGGGCTTTTGTTTGTTTGGAGATTTTTGATGACTGTTTCAATCTCCTTACTGGTTATGGGTCTGTTCAGGCTTTCTATTTCTTCCTGGTTCAGTTGTGGTAGTTTATAAGTCTCTAAGAATGCATCCATTTCTTCCAGATTGTCAAATTTGTTGGTGTAGAGTTGGTCATAGTATGTTCTTATAATTGTCTGTATTTCTTTGGTGTTCGTTGTGATCTCTCCTCTTTCATTCATGATTTTATTTATTTGGGTCCTTTCTCTTTTCTTTTTGAGAAGTCTGGCCAGGGGTTTATCGATCTTATTAATTCTTTCAAAGAACCAGCTCCCAGTTTCGTTGATTTGTTCTATTGTGTTTCTGGTTTCTATTTCATTGATTTCTGCTCTGATCTTTATGATTTCTCTTCTCCTGCTGGGTTTAGGGTTTCTTTATTGTTCTTTCTCCAGCTCCTTTAGGTGTAGGGTTAGGTTGTGTACCCGAGACCTTTCTTGTTTCTTGAGAAAGGCTTGTAGCGCTATATATTTTCCTCTCAGGACTGCCTTTGTTGTGTCCCACAGATTTTGAACTGTTGTGTTTTCATTATTATTTGTTTCCATGAATTTTTTCAATTCTTCTTTAATTTCCTGGTTGACCCATTCATTCTTTAGAAGGATGCTGTTTAGACTCCATGTATTTGGGTTCATTCCAAATTTCCTCTTGTAATTGAGTTCTAGCTTCAGAGCATTGTGGTCTGAAAATATGCAGGGAATGATCCCAATCTTTTGATACCGGTTGAGACCTGATTTAGGACCAAGAATGTGATCTATTCTGGAGAATGTTCCATGTGCACTAGAGAAGAATGTGTATTCTGTTGCTTTGGGATGAAATGTTCTGAATATATCTGTGATGTCCATCTGGTCCAGTGTGTCATTCAAGGCCTTTATTTCCTTGTTGATCTTTTGCTTGGATGATCTGTCCATTTCAGTGAGGGGAGTGTTAAAGTCCCCCACTATTATTGTATTATTGTTGATGTGTTTCTTTGATTTTGTTATTAATTGGTTTATATAGTTGGCTGCTCCCACGTTAGGCACATAGATATTTAAAATTGTTAGATCTTCTTGTTGGACAGATCCTTTGAGTATGATATAGTGTCCTTCCTCATCTCTTATTATAGTCTTTGGCTTAAAATCTAATTGATCTGATATAAGGATTGCCACTCCTGCTTTCTTCTGATGTCCATTAGCATGGTAAATTCTTTTCCACCCCCTCACTTTAAATCTGGAGGTGTCTTCAGGTTTAAGATGAGTTTCTTGTAGGCAACATATAGATGGGTTTTGTTTTTTTATCCATTCTGATACCCTGTGTCTTTTGATTGGGGCATTTAGCCCATTCACATTCAGGGTAACTATTGAGAGATATGAATTTAGTGCCATTGTATTACCTGTAAGGTGACTGTTACTGTATATTGTCTCTGTTCCTTTCTGATCTACTACTTTTAGGGTCTCTCTTTGCTTAGAGGACCCCTTTCAATATTTCCTGTAGAGCTGGTTTGGTGTTTGCAAATTCTTTCAGTTTTTGTTTGTCCTGGAAGCTTTTAATCTCTCCTTCTATTTTCAATGATAGCCTAGCTGGATATAGTATTCTTGGCTGCATGTTTTTCTCATTTAGTGCTCTGAATATATCATGCCAGCTCTTTCTGGCCTGCCAGGTCTCTGTGGATAAGTCTGCTGCCAATCTAATATTTTTACCATTGTACGTTACAGACTTCTTTTCCCGGGCTGCTTTCAGGATCTTCTCTTTGTCACTAAGACTTGTCAATTTTACTATTAGGTGACGGGGTGTGGACCTATTCTTATTGATCTTGAGGGGGGTTCTCTGAACCTCCTGGATTTTGATGCTTGTTCCCTTTGCCATATTGGGGAAATTCTCTCCAATAATTCTCTCCAATATACCTTCTGCTCCCCTCTCTGTTTCCTCTTCTTCTGGAATCCCAATTATTCTAATGTTGTTCCGTCTTATGGTGTCACTTATCTCTCGGATTCTCCCCTCGTGGTCCAGTAGCTGTTTGTCCCTCTTTTGCTCAGCTTCTTTATTCTCTGTCATTTTGCCTTCTATGTCGCTAATTCTTTCTTCTGCCTCATTTATCCTAGCAGTGAGAGCCTCCATTTTTGATTGCACCTCATTAATAGCTTTTTTGATTTCAACTTGGTTAGATTTTAGTTCTTTTATTTCTCCAGAAAGGGCTTTTATATCTCCCAAGAGGGTTTCTCTAATATCTTCCATGCCTTTTTCGAGCCTGGCTAGAACCTTGAAAATCGTCATTCTGAACTCTAGATCTGACATATTACCAATGTCTGTATTGATTAGGTCCCTGGCCTTCGGTACTGCCTCTTGCTCTTTTTTTTGTGGTGAATTTTTCTGCCTTGTCATTTTGTCCAGATAAGAGTATATGAAGGAGCAAGTAAAATACTAAAAGGTTGGCAACCACCCCAGGAAAATATGCTTTAACCAAATCAGAAGAGATCCCAAATCGTGAGGGGGGAGAAAGGGGATAAAAAGAGGTTCAGAAAGAAAAAAAGAAAAGAAACAATTAAAAAAAGAAAATGAATAAAGTAAAAATATAAAAAAGGAGAAAAATATATATATATTAGATAAACTAGTTAAAAATGTTAAAAAAGAAAAGGGTAAAATTAAAAAAAAGTTTGGTAGAAGAAGAGTGAAAAAAATTGAAAAAGAAAAAAAAATAAATTAACTGCAAGGCTAAAGAATCATGGGGAGAATGCCATGAGTTCCGTGCTTTGCTTTCTCCTCCTCTTGAATTCCGCTGCTCTCCTTGGTATTGAAACTGCACTCCTTGGTAGGTGAACTTGGTCCTGGCTGGGTTTCTTGTTGATCTTCTGGGGGAGGGGCCTGTTGTAGTGATTCTCAAGTGTCTTTGCCCAGGCGGAGTTGCAACGCCTTTACCAGGAGCGGGCTGAGTAATCTTCTCAGGTTTGCTTTTGGGAGCTTTTGTTCCCTGAGCGCTTTCCGTAGAGTTCCAGAAGACGGGAATGAAGATGGCGGCCTCCCGGTCTCCGGCCCGGAGGAGCCGAGAGCCCGGGGCCCCACTCCTCAGTGTGCCCTCAGAGAACAGTGCCCAATTACTCCCGTCACTCTGTCCTCCGTCCGCACTCCGAGCTGACCGAGCCTGCAACCGGTTCAAGGTAACCCCGAGCTTAGAGCTCACTCCTTGGCTCTGTGTCTGTAGCCGGCTTCCCCGTTCTAATACCTGTAAGCTCTGCGACACTCAGACACCCCCAATCCTCTGTGACCCTGTGGGACCTGAGGACATGCTGACCCTGCGTGGGCTTCCCCCCAGTTAAGCCTCTGGAGCGATGTCCCTCAGCGGAACAGGCTTTTTTATTTTTTTAAGATTTTATTTATTTATGTGAGAGAGAGACAGTGAGAGAAAGCATGAGCGAGGAGAAGGTCAGAGGGAGAAGCAGACTTCCCATCGATCTGGGAGCCCGATGTGGGACTCGATCCCGGGATTCCGGGATCATGACCTGAGCCGAAGGCAGTCGTCCAACCAACTGAGCCACCCAGGCATCCCAGCGGAACAGACTTTTAAAAGTCCTGATTTTGTGCTCCGTTGCTCCGCGCTTGCCAGGAGCTGGCCCCTCCCCCCGCAGTCTATCTTCCCATTGCTTTGGATTCACTTCTCCACCAGTCCTACCTTTCAGAAAGGGGTTGATTTTCTGTTTCTAGAATTGCTGTTCTTCTTCTCTTCGATCTCCCGTTGGATTTGTAGGTGTTTGCAATCTTTAGATAAGCTATCTAGCTGATCTCCCGCTACCTGAAGTAGTCTCAGCCTGCTACTTCTCCGCCATCTTTACTCCTCCTGACCCCAACCATTTTTTGTTTAAAAGTATGGTCCTTTGGGCGCCTGGGTGGCTCAGTGGGTTAAAGCCTCTGCCTTTGGCTCAGGTCATGATCCCAGGGTCCTGGGATCGAGCCCCGCATCGGGCTCTCTGCTCAGCGGGAGCCTGCTTCCTCCTCTCTCTCTGCCTGCCTCTCTGCCTACTTGTGATATCTGTCTGTCAAATAAATAAATAAAATCTTTAAAAAAAAAAAAGTATGGTCCTTCCTCCCATGCATTTTTAACTAATTGGACTAACTAACCAAAAATAATTTAGAACTCTAAATAACCACTATAGGGAACTTTAATCTCCCCAAATTTGCTTTTTTAGAACCAAATTAGAAGACCACCACTTTAAAAGAAAATAAACTGAACAGGCCGCCTATTTCAATTGGTATCCTGAGGCTTCCAAGGATATTCAGGATTCTAAAATTGTCTCTTTACAAAATGCTGTTTCTAAATTGACCAGGGAAAACACACAACTAAACAAATAAATAAAAAGGCATCAGAAACCCCTTCACCCCTCAGTGCCTCATTAATCTTCTCTTCCCTTACTGCCTTCCTTCATACCTTTCATTTCTTTCATCCCATCCCTCTAATTGAATTTCCCTTTCTCTCCAAACCTCTCTCTACTACCTCCTCACCCAAACCCATTAGAATCTGCTCCTTTAAAATTAGACCTTCTGAGGATCTTACTAACCCCCTAATTTCCTTTGCCATCTGGACTAAGGCCAGACCGTGATCTGCAGTTTAAGATTTTCCTAGAGTTACTAAAGATTCTCATAGAATTGCCAAGAAATTTTATTTAGTCCAGACTTACCAATCAAGTTTCTCAGATTTGTACCCGTTAGTTCTCAGGCTCGTTGGTGGAGGCCAAGCCCAACACTGGAAGGGAACAGCTCACAGGCATGATCTGGAAAAAATCTCTGAACTGCAAATCAGAGACCAACCCCTTGCCTTGTTATAGCAATCACTAACTGATGCCACCTGACAATCCCTAGGGCTTTCCCAAAACCTGATGATTGAATAAGATTCAGGCTTGTACCCAGAAACCCAGTAAGCTTGTGCATGAATATTATAGCCAATCCCAAACTGTTTTTAAGTAAACTTCTGGTCTTCCTGTGGATGTTGAATCCACTCAGCTCTCAACATTATGCTTATTATTGCACCAAACCAGGATCTTTCCCCTCCAGTTAAAAATCCCTACATGGTGGGTACCTGGGTGGTTATGTTGGTTAAGCAGCTGACTCTTGATCCCAGGTCTTAATCTCGGGGTCATGAGCCCCATGTTTGGCTCCATGCTGGGCTTGGAGCTTATCAAAAAAGGAGGGAAAAAAGGGAACAGGATGGAATGGGTGACCATGTCTACTCCAACCTTAATTTAGCAATCAGCATCAGCTCAACCACGCCCTAGATGATTCAACTAAAAGGCAGACCAGTAAAATCCTTAATTTCCAACTCCCATAAATGGAAGCTTGCAAACAAAACCAACCCCCCAATCCCTACCTTTGTGATTATTACAAAAAGCCAGATACTGGAACAAAGACTATTACAAACATTAACTCAGGCAACTTCCATTCTCCAGCAAGTCTTCCCAATGCCCTCCTAAGTGCCAATTGTGGGACTCTGAAGAACTTCAGGAGGTTCTTTCCAACCCTTCCTCTTAACTGGCTTAAAGAAACAACTTTCCAGGCTGGGAATGAATCTTAACACCAGGGCTAAACTTCTGGTACTCCACCCTACTGTATGACACAGCCCTGCCTTGGAGGACTAAAATGGTTCTCCTCAGTCCTTCAACCCTTGTTTATTTGTTGGGCTGATATTTCTTAGAGAAATATCTTGTTGTAACTTCTTTCTCCTGAAAGGGGGAGATAATTCTAGACTTGATAGCAGCAACCAAGATGGCTAATCAGCTGAATTGAACAATGCTTCAACATCTTTTATTTACTCCTTTCTGATGGAGTAGAGCTCATTTTAAGGACACTAACCATTTGTCCTTATTGAATCAGCTGCCATATCTTTTGGGGCAACATTCTTAATGGATAATTGGCAGAATCCATAGCACAGTTTTATTTTTCCTTTGAAATCCAAGTAGTGAGGCACCTGGCTGGCTCAGTTGGTTAAGCGTTTGACTCTTGGTTTTGGCTCAGGTCATGATCTCATGGGTCATGGGCTCTGCTCAGTGGGGAGTCTGCTTGAAGTTTCTCTCTCTCTGCCCTTCCCCTTACTTGCACCTATCTCAAATAAGTAAATAAGTCTTTAAAAAAATAATCCAAGTAGATCCCTCAAAACATCTTCCCAGAATCAATACTCCATAGATAAAGAGACCCTTCAAGGCATCAGGCCCATAATAGAAGAGTATAAGTCTCAGAGCCTCTCATCCCCCCATACTAGTCTTTGCAATAATCCTATTTTGCCTGTGAGGAGACCCAGTGGCCATGGATAGAGATTTGTTCAGGATCTCCAAGCCATAAACAATACTATTATCCTTTGACACCCTGTAGCTCCAAATCCCCATATTTTGTTAGCCTCCATCCCCACAGAAAGCAAATTTTCCGCTGTGATTGATTTACGTAGTGGATAAATCATCTACTTTAACATCCCTGTGGATAAGGCCAGTCAATATCTCTCTGCCTTTTCCTGGGAAGGAAAGCAATACATCTGTACAGTACTGCTCCTGGGTTTTATCAAAAGTCCTTCCTGTTTCTCTCAGAACTTAAAGGCAGATGTAGATGGTATAAAGTTCCCTGCAGGTTCTGTTTTATTACAATACATACACGATATGCTTTTCTGCTTCCCTTCTCAGGCCTCTTCTCATGAAGACAGAATCCACCTGTTAAAACTTTCAACCTTAAAGGGACACAAAGTTTCCAAGGAGCATTTTTGTTCAAACTCCAGTTTCACATTTGGGGCACCTGGTTTCAGAGCAGAAGTTACACTTCTATCCAAAAAAGGCTTCATGGAAATCTGAACTTCCCAAAACCCAAAACTAAACACTAATTCTAAGTTTTTCTTGGTCTAACTGGCTACTGTTAAAACTGGATTCCAAACTTCTCTTTTATGGTCCAACCCCTATGTGTTTTATTTAAAAACAACAAACCTAACTCTATTATTTGGGAGAATTAGGATGACTTAAACTTTAAAGCCCTAAAAGAAAGCTTGATAAGTCTCCCTTCCCTTGAACATCACCCTCCCGTTGTCCTCTCCCTCCAGACTGTTCTTTACATTCAACACCTTTCAGCCCACCCCATGTTGCTAACTAACTGTTTCTCACGTTATTCTTGCACTCTGGAACGTCCCTAACACAGCCGCCCTTCTTCCCTCCTCTAAGGATGACACTCTTCATGACTATTTGACTTTGACAGATCGTCTTCTGATCCCACACCCTGAGCCCCATGACGACTTGTAATAAACACTTTGAGCAACACTGACGATTCATCGTTAACCAGCAGTTTTTTTTTTTTAGATTTATTTATTTATTTATTTGACAGACAGAGATCACAAGTAGGCAGAAAGGCAGGCAGAGAGAGAGAGGGAAGCAGGCTCCCCGCTGAGCAGAGAACCCGAGGGACTCGACCCCAGGACTCTGAGATCATGACCTGAGCTGAAGGAAGCGGCTTAACCCACTGAGCCACTCAGGCGCCCCTAACCAGCAGTTCTTAATTTAAAAGGTAAAAATAGTAAGTATCATTATGAGTATGCTATTGGAACTCTTTTTAAGTCCTCGAGGCAGCACCTTGGCTCTGGGCTACCTCAGTCCAACAGGCTGAATCGTATGCCTTTGCTGTGGCCTGCGTTTTCGCCCAGGACAAAACCGCAAATACCTAGACTGGCAATAGAAATGTGTCCACAGAAACTCACGACTTTGGAATGCCATGAAAACAGCAAGTCTTCCTCACTTTCAGCAGGGACAGAATAAAAAATGATCTTTATGTCCAGGAATTATTAGATGTCATACTCTTGCCAGCCACTTTGGCCATTATCAAAGTCCCTGGGCTTTGCATCTCAGAATGAAGCCTAAAGTAAAACAACCTCACCAATATTTCTCAAAGAAGGAACCAACAACAAAATGCCTGTCCTGGTCCAAAAGGATATACCCCCCAAGTAATAATCTAAAACAAAAATTTGACTAGGTAGTCTCAATACCTAGGTATTCTCAATAATAAATTTCTCCTGAAAAAAAAAGGGGGGGAAAAAGATGAGAAATCTAAGAATTGTTGGTCTAATTTAAAAAGAAGCTCTGATTTGGACCAAATAATAATCCAGTCCTGCCAGAGACTCTGAAATTCCCATTTCTGACTATGTGCATGCATTGAAGTGTTGGTCCACTGGTAAGATGATAACTTTAATGAACAAATACTGGTGGGAAAATATTAATGAGGCCACAAAGAGCACCCACTTTGCTTGTGCCACCTGCCCAAAATACAATTCAAGACAACCTATCCACGTTGCTCTTGGACATATTAAATTGCCCAATGGACCATTTGAGTTTTGGCAGATAGATTTTATACAGCTTCCTCATCTCAAGGATATAAATATATCTTAGTAATGGTTTGTAAGTTTTAGAATATCATCCTGTCCTAAGAAACTGCCCTCAAACTTCACAGTGACCAGGGAACTCACTTTACCAGTCAAGTGCTTCAATAGATCTGTTGTTTGGCCAGTTTTTCAACACTTTCATTCTCAATCTTCAGGATGCATCGAATGTACTAACAGTATTATTAAAACTTCAGAGACACTTCAAATACCCTAGCCAAAAGCACTACATTGGTTCTTCTAGATCTCAGACCTAGCCCATTTGGAACCCATAAACTCATCTTCCGAGTTAACTGCAGGACCCCCAAGGGTTTGGCTCCTGCTTCTTTTGATCTTCATCTGGTAAAAGGGGATGTACTTCAATATCACAGAGGCCTAATTTCCTGCTGAGAATAACCCTGCTTTAGCAGAATGATCTTTCTTCTGTGTGTTCCCGGGAGGTGAAGACCTCAAACATCACGCCTGGCAGGCTGGATATCTGCTGGAAAAGACATCTCCTGAAAGACGCTTTTCAACTTCATTGTAAAGGAACCAAACATCGTGCCACCAAACTCCAAGGAATAGATTCTTAGACCCATATGTCATTTCTAAAGAAAGCACAAACCCTGACTGGACACGCTCGTCCACTGTGACCTGAGAATAAGGATTTCCAGGAATTGAAGCGGACAACAGCTGAATGAGTTAACTTCCCCAAGATGACTGGACCAGGCCCATATACCATTTACTCACTATCTCTTCCTACCTTATTTGTTCCCTTTCTTTCTTGGTCCAATCTATGGCAAAAGGAGGAAACCTCTCTGGCTGTTGGATGGATCACCAGAAACTCCAATCTGTTCGCGGTTTCAGAGCTTCGTTGTCCTTCTCTATTAAATAAGATTTGTCCCCCAATACCCAACAGAAATACAAATGAGAGAACTCTTCCTAGCAAGGCTTTTATAAAAGGCCACTTTAGGCTGGGATGGTTCCTTGCAGAATATCTGTTCCTCCTCTTACTTAGTCAAATAATTTTTAAGCTTTATACCCTGTTTGTCTACTTTTGTGGAAACAAAGTGCCTGACAGAGTGATGTTAATTCAGTGCTTTAAGATGATCTCCAATGTTTGATGTGGGGGAGAAACCTCCACACATTCGGTGGAGAAGAAGTAAGCAGAAGTGTCAGAAGTGAAGTGTTCTGTGTGAGTGTAGTAATGAAATAATGGAGACACATGGGAGGGAAAGACTGAGTTTTTCCAACATAAGAATATAAGATTTGTTGTTCGATTGTTTCTAGGTATTTCTATATCTAAACTCGTGGCATAGTTTCCTCACTTCGCCCTGACTCATATAATTAAGTGCTAATAGTACAATCTCTTTTCAGAAATTTCATAGCAACCTTAAACTCAACATAACCCCACAAGGACATCTCATTTTTTCCTCATTCCCTGTTCTTTTTCTACTTCTGTATGTAATATGTGAGGATTATGACAGTAAAGCATATTCTCTGAAGTGACTGGTGAGTTGAGGACAAACCTTCGTAGAACACAGATATTTTTTTGTTTTTGTTTTAAAGATTTTATTTATTTGAGAGAGAGATATAGAGTGAGTGAGAGAGGGAGAGAGAGAATGAGCAGGGGTAGGGGCAGAGGCAGTGGGAGAAGCAGAAAACCCTGCTGAGCTGGAAGCTCCCACGTAGGACTGGATCTCAGGACCCTGGGATCATGACTTGAGCCAGAGGCTGATGCTTAACTGACTGAGCCACCCAGGCGCCCCTGGAACACAGTTTTTAAAGAGCAAAGGAAGAAGTTCTCATGAAGAAACCAAGCAAGAAAAACACGAAAGATTGGAATTGACTCAGAAACGTTTAGCAGAAACCAAAGCATAGAATTTCACAGAGGAAATGGTCAATAGTATAAAATGCCATGAGGGGCGGAATGAAATACAGGCTTATCAATCAGATTCTAAAAAGGGTTAGCCACTTGCCTAAGATAGGCCAAAAGTCAGGTTAGACAGGGACAATATTCACAGAAGAGTACGTTCTAATAGAAAAACTACAAATAGCCTACATGACTGCATACCTAGTGTTTTAGTAATTTAACTGAAAAAAGATTGGAGGGGATTTTTAAGTAAAATTAACAGTGAAATCAGAGTTCAGACGCTCTCATAACAAATAACAACTAAAGGGATGCCTGGGTGGCTCAGTTGGTTGGACGACTGCCTTCGGCTCAGGTCATGATCCCGGAATTCCGGGATCAAGTCCCACATCGGGCTCCCAGCTCCATGGGGAGTCTGCTTCTCCCTCTGACCTTCTCCTAGCTCATGCTCTCTCTCACTGTCTCTCTCTCAAATAAATAAATAAAATCTTAAAAAAAATAACAACTAAAAAGGGGAGGGATCACCACCAGCAACTTAAACTTAGAAGGAATGTATCTCTCACCAAAAACACTTTTAAAAAAGAAAGCAGAACAAATAACCAAACATTTTCCAGTGGGGTTTGTGCCATTTCCAACCCCCTTGTGCATCCTGGAGGTAATACCTGAAAAGGAAAGCAAGCCACAAATACCTCGCTGGTAGCCCCAAATTTAAGAAATATGTACCTAGCAAAAGAAGGAGTAGGCAACTCTGGGAAAAGTTTTAAAAACACAAGCTCCCTCCTAAGGTTCCCAAAATCTCAGCAAGAAATAGTTACCAGAGACTTCACATTTTTGGTGTGTCCAGGCAAAAATCAAACTGGGACAGGAAGAGAAAGTGACTATAAACAACCAAAGCTATTTACCCTTGGCGGCTAAACAAGAACTTAGCCTCACAGAAGCGAAGAGAGTTCAGATAAATAAGACACAGGATCCTGTGAGGGTGGAGTAAGGTGTGGGGACAGGTTCGGTGGCTGGTGGAAATCCACCCCAACGATGAAGGGTTAACCACAAGACGCAAACTGAGGGGTATTCATACACTTTCCTTCTTCTGGCCTGGCAGAAGGCTAGAAATAGAGGCTAAGAAAAGACAGCTATAATTCAGGATCAAATTTCGACTCAGAACTCAAAGCCCAATGGGGAGCACAACCCTCAAATCCTACCACTCTCTCCTCACCCCAGTGGGAACAGAGGTTACTCCCCCTCAAGTGGAGGTTGTTTAAAAGGGCAGGTCCCACTTAATTTCAGGTTTTTGTGTTTATTTGTTGTTGTTGTTGTTGTTTTTACTGAATAGTTTTATTTATTTATTTTAATTAACATATAATGTATTATTTGTTTCGAGGTATCTTAAATTCAGTTTTAATACCCTCTGACCTACAGTCTGATCTTCAGCCCTCACCTTACTCCTAATTCTGGCTCAACATTGATTCTCTTCTTTGCAAAATGAGAATCATTTTGAGAAATACTAATTCTCCCAATTTCCTCCACGAGATTAAGAATAAAATAATTTGTATAAAGATATGAACCTTACAAAGTCCAGAGCATTGATACAAAAATTCGTTGTTGCTGTTGTGATCGTTATTTTGTATTTGGCAAACATGCTCGAATCTTCTTCTAGGCTACTGTCTTCCAAAGCTCGTGGCTGATCTGCCCTCCCACACTGATTTCTCTTCACCTCGTGAAGGTCTGTCAAAATATTTCCAAAGCACTGGTAGGAAGGATATTCAAGGGGTGTCTCTGTTTTCCCTGAGATCTTTGGCTTAAAAAAAAAAAATCTGCCTTATACAGAATTGTATTTGCAAACTGGTTTCTTGATAAAGCTGTAATTTGACAGGGTGGAATCATTGGATTTTTAACAAAACCTCAGTGCTGACTTTGCAATTATTTCATTTCTTATTAAAAATAGTGAAGTTATAATTTGTCCAGCTTACCTGGAAACAATATTGCCCTCAGTTGTTTGGTAATTGGGTAGATATTTATTGTCACATCCCATGCTCTCTGTATAAACACCTGGTATTAGTAGCTATTCATAAATGCAGCTTGGCATGTCCATGAAATTAAACAAAGTAATTAATTTAGTTTCAGGCATAAAACAAGGAAATATGTAGGGCTACTGAAGCAACGTGAACGTGTAAAAACTCGTAGAATTATTCCAAGAACAAAAAGAGTGTGTAGCCTGCAGTAATAAAGTGATTTTTAAATTATTTTGTCAAAGAAATACATTTAGTTTTTCATTAATAGCCTTAAAGATACAAATTTTAATATTTCTCCCTTACATTATCAGGCTACTTTCCATATATATTAACTAGAATTGTTCTGTTTGTAAGACCCCAAACTAAACTACTACAGGTAGGAAGTATAATTTCTTATGTGTGAAAATCTCCTTTTTCTAGTATGACAAAACACCTACCACAACAATGTCATTCAAAACCACCTGTTATCAAGAGTGAACATCATGGGAGGAGAACCATGATGAATGTAATCAAAGCTAAGATGAGAGAGAGGAAAAAGGAGGTGGGGGGGACTCTATTCTCAAAATGTAACCTAGTTTAGACATCTGACTTGGTATCTTGGCTACTCTATCAGAAAGAAGAGAATGCTATCTTTTGCAACGTGCTTCAGAATAGTTATATGAAAACTACTGTCTGTCATGGAAGGGGAATGAAGCCTTCGAGTCAACTTTTATGTAGTCATATTTATATACGACACACCCCGATTTCCAATTTTCAGATGATTGCAATATATTAAACAATGATAACGCTATGACTACAGTGGATAAAAGTTAACTTTTTATAATTCCAAACTTGATTTAGAATCTTGCTATACCATTATCATGAATTATACTGAAGCTACATAAGAATCCCAGTTAAAGTGTTTATATTGGTCAAAGGCTGGTAGCAAAGCATTTAATATATTTAAAAACTAAAAAGCCTAAAACTAAAAATGATACATTAAGAAACAATTCAACATTGAAAAAATGAACAAATAAAAGGCATATGACTGAAGATGTATATATCCACTTTTGAAATATTATTTATTAATAAAGCATCAACTTATGCCTTGCATGCTTTGTATATCTGGGGATAAGAGGACAGAAAGAAGGAAGCAAAGAGGAAGGGAGGGAGGAAGGGAAAAAGAAATCAGGCAATTCAAGTGGAAACTGCAGTGAGGTAGAGGGACCACCTTTTTGTAATATCATTTTTTTTTCTCAGACCTTCAAAACAATCATTTTTCATGATGTTAAATAAGAGAGACAAAATTATCTTCTAACAACTTAGAAGTTTTAATTCATGGAACATGAAGGGCCAGTCATTCTAAATGCCATATTTAGTAAAGGTGAGAAACAGAGAACTTTGCTAAATATAATAATTAATGGAAAGAAAAAAAAAAAAAAAGCTATGTAGAAATTAAGGCACCTTTGGCTTCTCTCTCCAGCCCAAAGAAGGTTAATATTTTGCCCTTTATTTAGTCAAACCTCACAAATCATTTTGTTCATTCATTTAAAATACAGAAATCCGAGGTGCCTGAGTGGCTCAGTCTGCCTTCAGCTCTGGTCATGATCTCAGGGGCATCGGGCTCCTTGCTCAGTGGGAAGTCTGCCTCTCTCTCTCCCTCTGCCAGCCACTCCTCCTGCTTGTGCTCTCTCTCTCTCTGGCAAATAAACAAATAAAATCTTTAAAAACTAAGTAAAATAAAATCCAGAAATCCTTGAGGGCTGCTGCTGTTTCCATGCTGAAGTCATAGGACTTCTGCTGTCCCATTCAATGGAATCATTGTGAACAGTGGTTCAGAGTTGTCCCAAGTCATTAACAGAATGCTGCCTCAGCCTTCTGTCTTCGAAGCTGTGTTTAGCTCTCTTTTCTGATGAACTGAAGCTGTCAGATGGGGTAGAAAAATCCATCTTACATTTTCTTCTGACCCTGTCAATAATAAACACGAGTTTTAGGAAAACCAGCAACTCAAAAATAGTTAACTTACCCCACCACCTTTTCAACAACACACACACACACACACACACACACTTTTCAAACAAACAAACAAATCCATGTCAATGACAAACTTCAGTAATTTTTCTAGCTTCGTAAAATTATCTGGGGTGCCTGGGTGGCTCAGTGAGGTAAAGACTCTGCCTTCGGCTAAGGTCATGATCCCAGGGTCCTGGAATCGAGCCTCACATCAGGCTCTCTGCTCAGCAGGGAGCCTGCTTCCCCCTCTCTCTCTGCCTGCCTCTCTGTCTACTTGTGATGGCTGTCAAATAATTAAAATCTAAAAGGAAAAAAATTATCCTACTGTTCTAGTTTGACATTTCATTTGGTTTCCAGTAACAGTCAAAAAACTGCCTGGGAGGGGCACCTGGCTGGTTCAGTCGGTTAACTCCAACTCAGTTTTGGCTCAGGTCATAATCTCAGGGGTGTGAGATCAAGCCCCACATGGGGCTCTGTGCTGGGGGTAGAGCCTGCTTAAGATTCTCTCTCTCTTCTTCTCCTACTGCCCCTCCCCTCTTCCCTCTCAAAAAACTGTCTGGGTTTTTTGTTTGCTTGGGGCTTTTGCGGGGGCAGTTATATGTTATTGGGGCTGTGCTATTGTTTGGTTGGTTGGTTGGTCGGTTGGTCGGTTGGTTGGTTTGATTGGGTTTTATCATTAGACTCTCTATTGAGAACTTAAAAGCAATATTCAATAATCTAATTTCTCTTCCAACATTGTATTCTTTATTTACGGGACTGGGTTATTTGGCTGAGCCACAAGACATCTTCTATTTCTATAATTCTGTGATTATACTCAGTCAAAATCAAGGGACAAAGTACATGAAAAATACAGTGAGGGACACTTTACCAAATCAATGCATGTTGAAATCTACCCAGAGGATCCAAGCCAACTGATGTCCCATATGCAAAGCACTACTAGCAAGTAGTGTTCTCTGAAGTTCAACAAATTTCCAAAAGTAAGAGAGTCAGAACTCCTGCGCTAACTGAAACTCACCCAAATGTCTTCCTCATGCCACTTTCCATTAATATCACTTCTAGATTTGGGGACTTAACTAAAGTCATCTAAAGATGACTACTGAAAAGTGAAAATTAGCTTCGTTTTACAAAATGATTCATAAATCATCACTGAGGAAATAATTTAATAAATTAATAAATTTATTAGAGAATGGGGACTTGATATGAGAAACTGGTCTATGACAATCACTTTATACTAAGTTGACCAAAATAATCTTTTTTTTCTTTTTTTCTTTTTTTTCCTCATAACTTAAGCATATCATTTTATTTCTTTCTGCTTCTACTCCCCAGCATTAAAGGGGTGAGAAAAACTAGTGTTCCTTCCCTTAGGGCATCTGGATGGCTTAGCCAGTTGGGCCTCTGACTTTGGCTCAGGTCATGATCTCAGGGTCCTGTGATGGAGTCCCAGGTCAGACTCCCTGCTCAGTGGGGAGTCTGCTAACCCTCTCACTCTGTGCCTCCCCCTGCTCATGCTCTCTATGTCTCTCTCTCGCAAATAAATAAAAAAATCTTAAAAAAAACAAAAACAAAAACAGACAACCAGTTTTCCTCCCCTGGTATGGAAAACTATAAGAATGATATAAATAATGAGCATGGTAGCCTTACAAAATGTAACATAAATAAGTCAATCTATTGAAATAATAGAAAATAGAATCAAATAGAAATCTATTTTCTATATGAATTAATTTCAAAAGATAGGTTTTAAGAAATTCCAGTAAATTTCTATTCCTCTAGTACTTTCCTATATTCAAGGTACATTTTATTATTACCATTACCATTTGCTAAAAAAAAAAAAAAGTTATCAGTACATGCATCTCTTTAGAATTTTAGTTACAAATCAGATTCATTGCATATTTCCATTCTGTTATAGTCCACATCTTGGCCACAGTTGGTTAGTGGGTTGGGGAAAAGAAAGGAAATTGAAAGGAGAAAAGCAATGGGGAGGGGTTTTGTACAACAGTAAAGGGATATCCAGAATGAATTGATTTCCTTGCAAGAAATGTGTGTAAGTAAATCAAAATGACAAGGTTTCACAGAATTAAAAGTAAAACTTGACTTATTGAAAGAGAATAAGAATGTAAACAATATAGGGAATTCTATAACATCAGCCTGTTACATGAGTATCTTCGTACCTTATATATTGTATTCATAAGATGGCACCAGAAATGAAGAAACACCCCAAGCAGCTCTTGATGGTAAATTGTCCTCTTTCTCTCATTTAAAACTGGGGCATAATCTTCAAGCATCATGTGACACTGTCCAAATATTTTGTGTGACCATTTCTTAGGGTTTCCCTCCCTGATTAGAACCAATGTACTTACTGTAACAGAGCTTGTCTAAACCAAGTTCTCAATGGGAACAGACACAAAAACCTTTCTGATTGGAGACCCCGATTCCAGTTTGTACATAGCCTACTTTATGCAGCTCGTCTGTTTGAATGGCAGCGTCTCCCCTTCACTGCAAGGAAACAAATAAGGTTCATAGGCAGGTTTAATTTGGCATCAAACTTCCTCTTAGTCCCTTGAGCTTGTTGATTGCACATAGGCAGCTGGTAGTCTCTCTCCGCTGTCTGCTGCTCCCTCCACAGTGAGGTCATAGAACTGGGCTGTCACTGTTCTTGGTTTCCCTCTGCAGGGTATGCATCCCATTTCCACTGATAATGCCATCTTTGCCTTGCTGGATAACTAAAAATACATTTTCTTCATAATGTGTTTTTGAAGAACATATTCCAAAAGAGTCTCTGAGTTTTCTTTTTGGTCACTATATTTTTCCCTTAAAGAAATGCATGAAATAAAAACCCCATCCAAAGCCAACATGCCTTGTGTTGCAAGTTGGTAAGATTTTACTTATTCTCATTTTGTTCTTTTTAGACTCACTACAAAATACTAAATGATGACTGAATCTCATTACAGTTTTGCTGGAAAAGCAGCAACAATTTCCTAAATTCTGGGGTATCAAATTGGTCACATTCTACAAACTAAGAAGATTAGGAGCAAAATCTTTAAAATGCTTTGTTCAGTCTCACTGGAGTTTCCTGAGATAGGAGGCAAAGTCCATATTCTTTCTTAACACTGGGATCCTTAGTCACATGATTTTCCATTCAGTCAAAAATTCTTTCCATTTTCCTTCAAAATCCAACAATTATTCTTCATTTTTTTTGAAATCTTACTCCCTTATATATATGTGTTCATTCATGTATTCATTCATTTACTCATACCACATTTCTTTAATAGAGCTTTATTGAGCACCTCATGCCAGATACATAGAACTTTAAAGGGTAAATGGTTTGGTGGAGGAGACCACCAGATACAGACCTAGAAGACCAGAATTCACTGAGAAGCAGGTTCCATCCTACCTGTCTATCCTCATATCACTATATAGATCATCTCAGGATGCACAATAGGTCAAACATATTTTAGTACCTTGGGTTATCCTTGTAAAGAAACAGATTCCAAAAGAGGCACAACAGGTAAACATGTGCCCAGAATATCTGGGTTCAACTCTGAGTGTTGCCAGTCTTTACCATAGGACCTCTGACAAGGTGTTGAGTCTATGACTCTGTCTCTGAGTCACAGACTCGTATCTTTCATAAAATGAAAAGATAATGGTGACTACCTTGTAAGTTCTCATTAAATGAGTCAATAATTATAAAGGGCTTAGGAGAGTGTCTGGTATGATTATTTGCTACAAATATTTATAAATGTTTATATAAATATACATTTATATGAAGTTTTGGTATTTGTTAAGTAAATTTAAAATGTAAATTATGTATGTTATGAAAATTGAATTAGTCCGTACACATGCAAAATGCTTAGACCTGTGCCACAGGTGCTCACTAAAGGTGAGCTCTAAATAACGTTACCCAACAGCCATCTCTTGGGAAGCGCAGGCCCCTTTGCAGGGATCCTTTCACACATCCCACGCTATGACAGCCTGCCTCCCAATCATGAGTGGCTTGACCAAAGAGAAAGCGCCCGACCAAAGGCAGATCATCCAACAGGAGTAACTGGACCAATCCAATTGTCTCTCTCTGGAATTTCCACTGAGGGTGTAAAACAGAATCAGTGAATTGGTAATAAAAGCTGGGGTTAAAATTCACACACAGAAATAGCAGGGCCTGGGAAAGTAGCTGAGTCATATTCATGGTACAACATGAGAAGAAATCCCCGGACCCCTGTTTACTCAGCTCCATAATCCCCAGTCACCCTCCTACCTCTGAACTATGATCTAGTAGTCACTGGGGCATCCATGCATGCTGTGGTCTCTTTGTCCCATACTGCCCAGTGCCATGCTGTTGGTTTCCCTGAGCCAGAACCAAGTGGCAAAATTCCTCTCTTTCTTATTTCCACTGAAATCTTGACCATGGACCACCATAACATGTGGATATTTCTTATAACTTCAAGACTCTCCTCACTAACTCATAAGGAGCTACGTAGTAGAGAAAAAGTTCCAAAGAAAGCTTTCAGTCCTGTCTGGACATCAGAATCACCTGTAGCGACTTTTCAAATACGTAGCTTTGGCCCTACCATCCCTATGCTAATTCAATAGTCTGGAGCAAAGTCTTAACATTCATACATTTCCGAATTTCCAAAGAAGATTATTATAGACACCTCAGGCTGAGAATTATTGAAGGATAGTCAAAGAATGACACAGACCAGAGCCAGGAAAAGGTGGGGGGCATGGTAACCAGTGCTTAAGGATTTTATGTTCTCCTCACTAATAATGTAACCAATGGGCGCTTTCCCAGACCATTGCAATATAGGGTATAGGTTAATCTTTCCAGAACATGTAATACGCTTTCAAAACCTTCACTGATTCTCTCTTGCGCACAAAGTAAAGCCCAAACCCTGAGCCCAGCATTCAGACCCTCCGTAGATTACTCCATCAAAGTAGTTCCTTCTATACCTGGACATTCCTGTCATAGCTACCTTTTGGTCATTCCCCTCACATTCAGTGTGCCATGTCTTTAATTCTTGCCAGCCTCTCAGCACTTTCCTATCCTTTCTGTTCACCTTGAAGTAATAATTGCAATAGCAGCAATAATTTTCAGATCAAAACAGTGCTTCCTTCAAACATTGTTACATTTCTTCCTCACAGCACCAACCATGAAAAATAGATATGCTCTTTATTTCAACTTTCTGATCCAGAGACTGGGGCTCACACAGGTTAAGTCACATACCCAGTGCCTGGCATATAATAGAAAGCCAATAAAAACTGACCAGAAATAGGAGAATGAACCAAGTTTTTTAACATCAAAGTATAAGACTTTTTTTTTTCATTTGTCTCACTTTGTTTTCATTAACTATACCACCCTACTTTCTAAGGTTGAAATCTCAGTCTTTCAAAAATCAGATCAAGTAACATGCCATCAAGTCTTCCATAATGCCCCTAAACATAGCACATAGCTTATAATGATTCATGAAAGCTACCATGTTTGAATACTCAGTACACACTAGGCATTATGGTAAGTGCTTTAGACATGTTATAGGTGCTCCTTACCAAGGAGGAGACTGAGGTTTCGAGAAGTAAAAGAATTTTCCCTGATTTTATCCAGCTAATAAGTAGCAGAACCAGGCCATTGCTTACAGAGCTCCTGTGCTTGATCCTTCCTTCTCCATCCAGCTAGCATAGTATTTTGTTTTGTTATTATTAACATGCATTTCTCCTCTCCTCTCTAAAACTCTTTGGTTAGGAATCCTTTCAGCTCCCACTCTAGCACCACCACCATATAAACAGCCTTGGTGCTTCAACCATTTAATAAATATCTAGAAAATATACTAATGTGAATCTGCAAAGAATGAGACCAGAATTTTTGAGACTCAAATGCTCAGAAGAGATTCATTTTAATTCATTTTATCTCTAGTTATCTTTATTTTCACTATGCTTCATCAAATTCATCTAGAACAACACAGCTCATGAAGATTTTTTACTGATCAAGACTTCCTTCATGGTGCCTATGGCATGAGGGTCAAATGAGATAAGGTTTGGGAATTCACCTAGCAAGTATAAAACAGCTGACAAATTTGTATCACCCACCTCAACTTGTCCTGCTCCAACAAGATAGCAAAGGAGACTTCCAAGTATCTTTTCCAGAAAGTTCTTCACCTCCAAATCTGGTTAATCTATTTCTCAATGCTGTATATGTTTTCTGAAGCTGCGAAGTCTCCCGACCACTTTATGCCTAGCAGAATTAGGGTAAATAATATGGAAAGTGAATGGATTCAGGAATCCCAATTTTCCAGACTACCACTGAGTGATATTCTCATCCCTCAGAAACATATTCTTGCCACGCTTCTGGAAGAAGTCACACCTGTTGCTGCATTCTTCATCCTTGAAGTTTTTGTCACCCTGTGACTCACTGATACTAATCAACCTCTCTTTACCCATCTTATTTACATTATTTTGACCTGGATCCCTTGATAATTTTCACCATTCCCAAACCTGTCGGGCTTACAGGTGGTTCTCATTGCAACCCATTTAAGAATATCAACAATGGTTTAGCAACAGTGGTTCTGTTCACCCAAACAGCTTGTGACAGTCCTTGAATAGATTCTTATCTCTTTACATAAAACTCAGTGAGTGTTGCAGGCTCAGACACAGAATTTTAAAAGCATATGTTTCTGATATTTGGGTATCCCACCCCCCCACCAAGCTTTGTGAATGGAAGAGAGCTATAACATCCTTATCGTTCTTTCACTAGTAAAAGGTTCACCTACACCACCTAAAGTCCCTGGAGAATGCCTTATTTTCAAGTATTGTTATCAATTCTGTTTATCAAGATTGCAATACACGCTCACACTAGATGAATACTCAGTGAATCAGTGCTATCCAAGAAGAAGCAATAGTTTACATTTGTCCATTTTTAATAGTAATATCTCAGCTGTCACTGTTAGAAAGCATTTAGAAAGTGGCCCCCGCAGTGTGTTCACTGTTGATAAAACTAAAGATGAAACTTTTTCTTTCTTTCAAACTCATTGTACTACCAGTGGTGTTTCATTTGCATGAAGCCAACTCAGATTTCCGGGGGCTGCCTTATTCTATCTACTTTGCATTATGTTGCCCTAATGATATCAGCTTTCATTTCTTAGTTTCTGCAAGTAATTAATCAGCTAAACTGCATGGTGCACCTGCTAAGTGCCAGGACCTCTGCTAAGCAGGTTCTATCTAGAATCTCCTTCAGTAGGAGGTGGGTAACTATTATGAAACCAATTTAGCAGGGGAAGAAATGGAGCCTAGGGGCGCCTGGGTGGTTAAGTAGGTTAAGCCTCTGCCTTGGGCTCAGGTCATGATCTCAGGGTCCTGGGATCAAGCCCCTCGTCGGGCTCTCTGCTCAGTGGGGAGCCTGCTTCCCCTCTCTCTCTCTGCCTGCCTCTCTGCCCACTTGGGATCTCTCTCTCTCTCTGTCAAATAAATAAATAGAATCTTTAAAAAAAAAAATGGAGCCTAAAGAGATTTAGTCCATTTCTCAGGGCACCCTGCTAGTAACCGAGGAGCTGGGATTTGAACTCAAGCTTGTCTCTCTCCAAAGCCCAAGGTTTTAGGCACATGAAACACTTAAAAAGACACTGACTCGGGGGAGGAGTCAAGATGGCAGAGAAGTAGCAGGCTGAGACTACTTCAGGTCGCGGGAAATCAGCTAGATAGCTTATCTAAAGATTGCAAACACCTACAAATCCAACGGGAGATCGAAGAGAAGAAGAACAGCAACTCTAGAACCAGAAAATCAACCACTTTCTGAAAGGTAGGACTGGCGGAGAAGTAAATCCAAAGCGACGGGAAGATAGACCCCGCGGGGAGGGGCCAGCTCCCGGCGAGCGGCAGAGCAACGGAGCACAAAATCAGGACTTTTAAAAGTGAGTTCCGCTGAGGGACATCGCTCCAGAGGCTTAACCGGAGTGAAGCCCACGCGGGGTCAGCGTGGCCTCAGGTCCCGCAGGGTCACGGAAGGATCGGGGGTGTCTGAGTGTCGCAGAGCTTACAGGTATTAGAACGGGGAAGCCGGCTGCAGAGACAGAGCCGAGGAGTAAGCTCTAAGCTCGGGGTTACCTTGAACCGGTCACAGGCTCGGTCAGCTCGGAGCGCGGCCGGAGGCAGGGTGACGGGAGTAATTGGGCAATGTTCTCTGAGGGCGCACTGAGGAGTGGGGCCCCGGGCTCTCAGCTCCTCCGGGCCGGAGACCGGGGGGCCACCATCTTCATTCCCATCCTCTGGAACTCTACAGAAAGTGATCAGGGAACAAAAGCTCCTGAAAGCAAACCTGAGAAGATTACTCAGCCCGGCCCCTGGTAAAGGCAGTGCAACTCCGCCTGGGCAAAGACACTTGAGAATCACTACAACAGGCACCTCCCCCAGAAGATCAACAAGAAACCCAGCCAGGGCCAAGTTCACCTACCAAGGAGTGCAGTTTCAATACCAAGGAGAGCAGCGGAATTCAAGAGGAGGAGAAAGCAAAGCACGGAACTCATGGCTTTCTCCCCATGATTCTTTAGCCTTGCAGTTAATTTTTTTTTTCTTTTTCAATTTTTTTCTCTCTTCTTCTGCCAAATTTTTTTTTAATTTTACCCTTTTCTTTTTTAACATTTTTAACTAGTTTATCTAATATATATATATTTTCTTCTTTTTTATATTTTTACTTTATCCATTTTCTTTTTTTAATTGTTTCTTTTCTTTTTTTCTTTCTGAACCTCTTTTTATCCCCTTTCTCCCCCCTCACGATTTGGGATCTCTTCTGATTTGGTTAAAGCATATTTTCCTGGGGTGGTTGCCAACCTTTTAGTATTTTACTTGCTCCTTCATATACTCTTATCTGGACAAAATGACAAGGCGGAAAAATTCACCACAAAAAAAAGAACAAGAGGCAGTACCGAAGGCCAGGGACCTAATCAATACAGACATTGGTAATATGTCAGATCTAGAGTTCAGAATGACGATTCTCAAGGTTCTAGCCAGGCTCGAAAAAGGCATGGAAGATATTAGAGAAACCCTCTTGGGAGATATAAAAGCCCTTTCTGGAGAAATAAAAGAACTAAAATCTAACCAAGTTGAAATCAAAAAAGCTATTAATGAGGTGCAATCAAAAATGGAGGCTCTCACTGCTAGGATAAATGAGGCAGAAGAAAGAATTAGCGACATAGAAGGCAAAATGACAGAGAATAAAGAAGCTGAGCAAAAGAGGGACAAACAGCTACTGGACCATGAGGGGAGAATCCGAGAGATAAGTGACACCATAAGACGGAACAACATTAGAATAATTGGGATTCCAGAAGAAGAGGAAACAGAGAGGGGAGCAGAAGGTATATTGGAGAGAATTATTGGAGAGAATTTCCCCAATATGGCAAAGGGAACAAGCATCAAAATCCAGGAGGTTCAGAGAACCCCCCTCAAGATCAATAAGAATAGGTCCACACCCCGTCACCTAATAGTAAAATTGGCAAGTCTTAGTGACAAAGAGAAGATCCTGAAAGCAGCCCGGGAAAAGAAGTCTGTAACGTACAATGGTAAAAATATTAGATTGGCAGCAGACTTATCCACAGAGACCTGGCAGGCCAGAAAGAGCTGGCATGATATATTCAGAGCACTAAATGAGAAAAACATGCAGCCAAGAATACTATATCCAGCTAGGCTATCATTGAAAATAGAAGGAGAGATTAAAAGCTTCCAGGACAAACAAAAACTGAAAGAATTTGCAAACACCAAACCAGCTCTACAGGAAATATTGAAAGGGGTCCTCTAAGCAAAGAGAGACCCTAAAAGTAGTAGATCAGAAAGGAACAGAGACAATATACAGTAACAGTCACCTTACAGGTAATACAATGGCACTAAATTCATATCTCTCAATACTTACCCTGAATGTGAATGGGCTAAATGCCCCAATCAAAAGACACAGGGTATCAGAATGGATAAAAAAACAAAACCCATCTATATGTTGCCTACAAGAAACTCATCTTAAACCTGAAAACACCTCAAGATTTAAAGTGAGGGGGTGGAAAAGAATTTACCATGCTAATGGACATCAGAAGAAAGCAGGAGTGGCAATCCTTATATCAGATCAATTAGATTTTAAGCCAAAGACTATAATAACAGATGAGGAAGGACACTATATCATACTCAAAGGATCTGTCCAACAAGAAGATCTAACAATTTTAAATATCTATGTGCCTAACGTGGGAGCAGCCAACTATATAAACCAATTAATAACAAAATCAAAGAAACACATCAACAATAATACAATAATAGTGGGGGACTTTAACACTCCCCTCACTGAAATGGACAGATCATCCAAGCAAAAAATCAACAAGGAAATAAAGGCCTTGAATGACACACTGGACCAGATGGACATCACAGATATATTCAGAACATTTCATCCCAAAGCAACAGAATACACATACTTCTCTACTGCACATGGAACATTCTCCAGAATAGATCACATCCTCAGTCCTAAATCAGGTCTCAACCGGTATCAAAAGATTGGGATCATTCCCTGCATATTTTCAGACCACAATGCTCTGAAGCTAGAACTCAATCACAAGAGGAATTTTGGAATGAACCCAAATACATGGAGACTAAAGAGCATCCTTCTAAAGAATGAATGGGTCAACCAGGAAATTAAAGAAGAATTGAAAAAAATTCATGGAAACAAATGATAATGAAAACACAACGGTTCAAAATCTGTGGGACACAACAAAGGCAGTCCTGAGAGGAAAATATATAGCGCTACAAGCCTTTCTCAAGAAACAAGAAAGGTCTCAGGTACACAACCTAACCCTACACCTAAAAGAGCTGGAGAAAGAACAAGAAAGAAACCCTAAACCCAGCAGGAGAAGAGAAATCATAAAGATCAGAGCAGAAATCAATGAAATAGAAACCAGAAACACAATAGAACAAATCAACAAAAATAGGAGCTGGTTCTTTTAAAGAATTAAGATCGATAAACCCCTGGCCAGACTTCTCAAAAAAAAGAGAAAGGACCCAAATAAATAAAATCATGAATGAAAGAGGAGAGATCACAACCAACACCAAAGAAATACAGACAATTATAAGAACATACTATGACCAACTCTACACCAACAAATTTGACAATCTGGAAGAAATGGATGCATTCTTAGAGACTTATAAACTACCACAACTGAACCAGGAAGAAATAGAAAGCCTGAACAGACCCATAACCAGTAAGGAGATTGAAACAGTCATCAAAAATCTCCAAACAAACAAAAGCCCAGGGCCAGACGGCTTCCCGGGGGAATTCTACCAAACATTTAAAGAAGAACTAATTCCTATTCTCCTGAAACTGTTCCAAAAAATAGAAATAGAAGGAGAACTTCCAAACTCATTTTATGAGGCCAGCATCACCTTGATCCCAAAACCAGACAAGGATCCCATCAAAAAAGAGAACTACAGACCAATATCCTTGATGAACACAGATGCAAAAATTCTCACCAAAATACTAGCCAATAGGATTCAACAGTACATTAAAAGGATTATTCACCACGACCAAGTGGGATTTATTCCAGGGCTGCAAGGTTGGTTCAACATCCGCAAATCAATCAATGTGATACAACACATTAATAAAAGAAAGAACAAGAACCATATGATACTCTCCATAGATGCTGAAAAAGCATTTGACAAAGTGCAGCATCCCTTCCTGATCAAAACTCTTCAAAGTGTAGGGATAGAGGGCACATACCTCAATATTATCAAAGCCATCCATGAAAAACCCACCGCAAATATCATTCTCAATGGAGAAAAACTGAAAGCTTTTCCGCGAAGGTCAGGAACACGGCAGGGATGTCCGTGATCACCACTGCTATTCAGCATAGTACCAGAAGTCCTAGCCTCAGCAATCAGACAACAACAGGAAATTAAAGGCATCCAAATCGGCAAAGAAGAAGTCAAACTATCACTCTTTGCAGATGATATGATACTATATGTGGAAAACCCAAAAGACTCCACTCCAAAACTGCTAGAACTTGTACAGGAATTCAGTAAAGTGTCAGGATATAAAATCAATGCACAGAAATCAGTTGCATTTCTCTACACCAACAACAAGACAGAAGAAAGAGAAATCAAGGAGTCCATCCCATTTACAATTGCACCCAAAACTATAAGATACCTAGGAATAAACCTAACCAAAGAGACTAAGAATGTATACACAGAAAACTATAAAGTACTCATGAAAGAAATTGAGGAAGACACAAAGAAATGGAAAAATGTTCCATGCTCCTGGATCAGAAGAATAAATATTGTGAAAATGTCTATGCTACCTAAAGCAATCTACACATTTAATGCAATTCCTATCAAAGTACCATCTATTTTTTTTCAAAGAAATGGAACAAATAATCCTAAAATTCATATGGAACCAGAAAAGACCTCGAATAGCCAAAGGAATATTGAAAAAGAAAGCCAAAGTTGGTGGCATCACAATTCCGGACTTCAAGCTCTATTACAAAGCTGTCATCATCAAGACAGCATAGTACTGGCACAAAAACAGACACATAGATCAATGGAACAGAATAGAGAGCCCAGAAATGGACCCTCAACTCTATGGTCAACTCATCTTCGACAAAGCAGGAAAGAATGTCCAATGGAATAAAGACAGCCTCTTCAATAAATGGTGCTGGGAAAATTGGACAGCCACATGCAGAAAAATGAAATTGGATCATTTCCTTACACCACACACGAAAATAGACTCAAAATGGATGAAGGATCTCAATGTGAGAAAGGAATCCATCAAAATCCTGGAGGAGAACACAGGCAGCAACCTATTCGACCTCAGCCGCAGCAACATCTTCCTAGGAACATCGCCAAAGGCAAGGGAAGCAAGGGCAAAAATGAACTATTGGGATTTTATCAAGATCAAAAGCTTTTGCACAGCAAAGGAAACAGTGGACAAAACCAAAAGAAAACTGACAGAATGGGAGAAGATATTTGCAAATGACATATCAGATAAAGGGATAGTGTCCAAAATCTATAAAGAACTTAGCAAACTCAACACCCAAAGAACAAATAATCCAATCAAGAATGGGCAGAGCACATGAACAGACATTTCTGCAAAGGAGACATCCAGATGGCCAACAGACACATGAATAAGTGCTCCACATCACTCGGCATCAGGGAAATACAAATCAAAACCACAATGAGATATCACCTCACACCAGTCAGAATGGCTAAAATTAACAAGTCAGGAAATGACAGATGCTGGCGAGGATGCGGAGAAAGGGGAACCCTCCTACACTGTTGGTGGGAATGCAAGCTGGTGCAACCACTCTGGAAAACAGCATGGAGGTTCCTCAAAATGTTGAAAATAGAACTATCCTATGACCCATCAATCGCACTACTGGGTATTTACCCTAAAGATACAAACGTAGTGATCCGAAGGGGCACGTGCACCCGAATGTTTATAGCAGCAATGTCTACAATAGCCAAACTATGGAAAGAACCTAGATGTCCATCAACAGACGAATGGATAAAGAAGATGTGGTATATATACACAATGGAATACTATGCAGCCATCAAAAGAAATGAAATCTTGCCATTTGCGATGACGTGAATGGAACTAGAGGGTATCATGCTTAGTTAAATAAGTCAATCGGAGAAAGACAACTATCATATGATCTCCCTGATATGAGGGAGAGGAGATGCAACATGGGGGGTTAAGGGGGTAGGAGAAGAGTAAATGAAACAAGATGGGATTGGGAGGATGACAAACTATAAGTGACTCTTAATCTCACAAAACAAACTGAGGGTTGATGGGGGGGGGTTGGGAGGGGGCTGGGATTATGGACATTGGGGAGGGTATGTGCTATGGTGAGTGCTGTGAAGTGTAAACCTGGCGATTCACAGACCTGTACCCCTGGGGATAAAAATATATTATATGTTTATAAAAAAAAAAAAAAGACGCTGACTCAACTGCAATCCATAAAATGGGCCTTCTGTCCAAGTCATGGCTCAGAGGGCACTACTAACTGGCTTTGCTTTGTGACCTGGCCATGTGATAGTCACACCAATGATGTCCTCCTCCACTTAAATTGTATTGAAATGGTTTTTCCAGAACCTAGTCTCTGTAGCCATTAGCTCAGTCCCTCCACTGCCTTCTTTCAAATTATTTTAGCCAGTATCCTGTGGCTATGCAGTAAAAACTGCCCAGGTTTTAGTGTCCTTAAAAATAAATTTCCATGTCAATTCTTTACCCTCTCTTTCCCCTACCCCACATAAAAAACCTCCCAAATTCCTAATTCTCCTGGCCAGAGGAGTAGGGAATTGCATAACAATTTGCAATATATCTTTCAAAGTACCCTTTCAGGGGTCTCTGACATTATGAGGAGTGACTCCGTAAGAGCCAACCCGAGTCTCTGGAATTGTTCTCTGCCAGAGAGTGACAGGTAATTTAAGATTTTAAAAAACTTTTGCCCTAGATAATACTTGAATATCCAACCTCATATAAAGACTCACTTTCTCCCCCTTAAATCTGTTCCGAGGCCTCAGTTCCTTGTTTCCCAGCCTACATACGCTATCATATATAATGTCCGTGGAAACATATTGATTTAAAGATCAAGTCAGCAATGGAATTGGGCTCTTTGCAAGTTACCTTGGTTTAACTACTGAAAACCTTTGTAATTGCCTCTGAGACTTGAGTCACTGGAACTTTAATTCACTTGTGCTCTCACAAGGAGGAACTTAACTGCTCACTCTAGGCTTCTGCCCCTCCTAAGTACCTTTGGAAGGGAATGACAAACCAAGCAAACAGCTTATTTGTGGGCATAACGGGCAACTCCGGTAAAATCTTAGCCACAGCATAACATTCTGGATATTATCCATCCAAAAGACTGGTTATTTGCCACAGCCGTCTTGGGAATCACACATCCTATGACAGTCATGAATTTTAAAAAGCACCCATTGACTTCTGATCTGTTGGTTTTGAGAAGGTGAGTAAGTGAACAGTAGAGATGGTGACTCAAGTTTGAACACACTTTAAGGGAAACCTGGAGGAGAGGTCAGAGCAGTGAAACTAGAAAGCAGAGGAATGGCTTTTCCAAGAGGAGCGAGCTTCCAGGTTCCCAGTGGGGTGCACAGACTCTCCATGCTTTCCTATGAAAACCATGGAGATCACGTACTTAGTATCTGCACATACGTTCCTTTGAATGTAAAGGTTACTTTTCCATAAAAGTCCAAAGCATTTCCTGATTTATAGATACACTGAGAAGCAAGAAAATTATATGTAGAATACCAGTAGGACTAATTTATGGATGCTCCATTGAGCACTTTCTCAATCAACTGCACTTTGTATACACATGACATAAATATGTGCATAAGATGTTAGCATTGTTCAAGGCCATGTGGTAATGAGATTTTTAATGTTTTCCAATGTATGTGTGTATGTTTCCTGTCTAGACAGTTAAGTGAGTTATCTCTGTCAGTTCATCAGTAAGAAATAATATTGAAAATAACTTCCTTTTCCTATATTGGCATTGAAAACTCAAAGTCATGATGTAAAAAGAAAAAAGAAATATGATCCACTCCTGAACTTTTCTCACTACTATATTTTTTCCAGAATTTTAACCCCATGAATTAATCATAGTTCTCCAGAGAAACAGAATAAACAGGATATATGTATATAGAAAGAGATTTATTATAAGGAATTGGCTCATGTGATTATGGAGATTGAGTAGTCCCAAGATCTGTAGTTAGAAGCCAAAGAGCAGGAGAGCCAATGGTGTAGTTCCAGCTGGAGTTCAAAGGCCTGAGAACCAGGATCTAGTCCAAAAGCCTGCAGGCTTAAGACATAAGAAGAGCTGATTTTCATTTCAAGTGCAAAGGCAGAAAAAGACCAATGTCCCAACTCAAGTAGTCAGGCAGGGGGAGTTCTCTCTTACTTAAAGGAAGTCATACTTTTTTTCCATACAGGCCCTCAGCTGATTAGATGAGGCCCACCCACAATAGGGACGATAATGTGCTTTACTCAGTCTACTGATTCAAATGTTAATCTCATCCAAAAACATCCTCACAGACACACCCAGAATAATATTTGACCAAATACCTGGGTACCCCAGGTAAATCAAGACATAAAATTAACCATCACATCCCATACTGTGTAACCTTTCTAGTTCATTATTTGAGTCAGACCTAATTTCAATCTATTACACATCTTACTGAGGTTACTTAGTCAAAGACAGTTATTAAGTTTGATAGCAATATTTATAAAATATTTTAGCAGTAAAAGTGTTTGAGTGATAATAGACCATGAGACAGACCAAACACATTTTTTTCTCAAGCCATTCCTCTCTCCTTCTTTATGGTAGGGGAAAGATTGCATACTAAACAAGATGGGAATGATCTTCTTGCTAGAAGATTATTAACTAATCTTAACAAAGGTTTCAATAAAATATAATGTGTCATGCTATATAGTTTGGTCAGGTCAATAGCCCTAAGAGATACACAGAGGTTCTCTGTATCTAGAAGGTAGCTCCTTCAAATTTACCTACAAACACTTTAGCCTCACTCACAAGTTTAATGATAGAAAACAAAACTATAAAGCCTCTAAAACTATCATGGATCATCTTCCATAAAATTCCAAAATGGCAGAGCCAACTTTCACAAGTTCCCCAATTTAGCAAGCAGAGTAGAAGCAGACAAACAAATTTTCAGAGTTCTTATTTCCCATAAACACAGAAATCTTATAATTAATCTAATTAATTAATATAATTAATATATTAATGTATAACCATACATTATTTATTAGTTTCATGCCTTAATGAAGGAAGACTCTATGTTTATCACACTAAAATGGGAGAGTGGGGTGTAAAGGTGGGTGTAGGGGAGAAAAGCCTGGTTCTTAATGAATCTGGCCTTATGTTTCTTCAATTTTTTAATCAGCAATTTTATGCTCTGCAGGTAGTAAACAAAAATGGTGACAGTCAAACATGCATTTTGCATCATAACAAACCCGCTGGATCTACAAACAGTTGTTTAAGGTGCTCCTTTTCCATCAGGAAAAACAATAGCATTTATTAGCAGCATTTCACTCTACTCCCATGATTTGTGTGTTCTTCACTCTGAAAGTGTCAGCTGTCAAATGAAATGACGGGGACTGACAGTTCAGAATTTTAAAACTTCAGCTCCTTTCAAATGCACTAAATGAACAAGAGCCGCCTAATTTGGGCTGAAGAAAAAGCAACAAAAATCCCCTGTAAGTATGCAAGGTTTTATTCTACTTTTGCATGCTTAGTATGCACGGAGAATGTTAAATACTTTTCGGCTGGATACACTGTTAATTCTATGAGTGAGAAAGATTTCATTAGGTGAGCTTCAGGCAAGAGTGGGCTACAAATGGAATTCCCTTTTATTTTTTGAATTCACAGTATATGACCCTTATCCAATGATAAATGGTCTATAAATTCTCTTGCTGTATTTAATTGCATAAACTTCCATTATATTCTACTATTAACACGGGAACACTTTGACACAAGATATCAGAAGGAGAAAAAACTAGTAAAAAATTAAAACCTTCACTCTTAACAAAATCAACAAAATCTTAGTATCCCTCAGAATCACTTTCAACATGTAAGTACCGAGCACACAATTTTAAATATTTTTTCAACCAATTAGTTACTTTTAATTTTGGTAGCACAAAAATCTATTAATCACTATTTAATTATCTGGAGCCCTTGCCTGCCTAATTAGTGCTTTCCGTATTGCATCTTCAACTAAACTGGGGACCCTATCAACTCATTTATCTGATACGTATTTGGTGCACTGGTGAGTTAATTAATGGAAAAAGAAAAAAACTCATTTAAATGGTTCATTCAAAAAAAAAAAAAAAGCTTATTAAACACTTTGAACATTAAATAAGCCGGCTGATTTTATTGGGTTTTCATTGCCCTAAAAAGCATTATATAAATGCAAAATCCCATGTGACATTTCTGGGTAAATATACGTTGTAGAAGGAATCCGAAGCTGTGGTGATCAGTTGAGTAACAATCCCTCCTAAGTACACTGCCTGAGGCTGCGGGCTTTTGAAATCTTTTACACAAAAATGAGGATGATGATTAGACATAAGATTTTATTTGGAATTTTCTGGTGTTAGGAACACTAAGCACGATTGTAAATGAAATTGCATTGTTATATTCTAGGTAATGTAGTGTAAAATGGTCTATACTATAACTGTGCTTATAATACTGAAGAAAACAAAGAGTAATTTCCAGAACCCAGCCCATTCCTCCACTGCATCTCCATTTTGCTCTGTCTCGGCAAGGCACTATGGGCTTGTCTTCCAGCATTCTAGTTCACACAGCAACACCCCCAAGAAAGCTTTCCTAAGCACCCCCAAATGAGGTGAAGGGCCCCTCTTGGATGTTCTGACAGCACATGGGTATAAACCTTTGCTTTGCACTTACTGGGAAGAAGCAGGGGGCACGGGCGTAAAGAACACAGCTGTGGCTTCAGGAAGGCCTGGGTGTGAGTCTAGATTCGGCAACTATGTTCTTGGGATTCAATGGAATTATCTAAGTAAAGCATCTAGTGCTGACACATCATAAATGTATTACAACCATTAGGAATGTTTTTAAATTACACTCTACTGTACTTGACTGTTCACATGTTTCTCCTGCTGGGAGATCTGAGCTACTTGTGGAAAGAGACACATGATCCATCTTTGCATTTACAGAGCCTATAAAATAGGTAAACTGAAATCAAATTTCCCCCCCTTTTTACAGATGGCAGTAGGAATTCTGAAGCACAAATCCATACTTGTTAAGTGCTTATTACATAGATCAACTTCAAAAAAAATTAGCGGTTTCACTATTATTATTATTTTTTTTTTTTTAAGATTTTATTTATTTATTTGACAGAGAGAGATCACAAGCAGGCAGAGAGGCAGGCAGAGAGAGAGGAGGAAGCAGGCTCCCTGCTGAGCAGAGAGCCTGATGCGGGGCTCGATCCCAGGACCCTGAGATCATGACCTGAGCCGAAGGCAGCGGCTTAACCCACTGAGCCACCCAGGCGCCCATCACTATTATTAACACCTATATTGCTTTCTCTGGATCTCCAGTAGATTGTCAAGTGGACACAGGTGTCTGATTCCTCATCTGAATATTCATTTCGTGATTCTCATCAGTTAAGAAATTGTTCACCAGGCAATGCCTCAGTGGCAGTCGGTTAAGCACCTGATTCTTGGGGTCAGCTCAGGTCTGATCTCAGGGTCGTGAGACAGCCCCTCGACGCCAGTGTTGGGCTCCGCACTCAGTGGGGAGTCTGCTTGAGTTTCTCTGTCTCTCTCTCCCCACCCCTTCCTCTGGCACTCTCTCTCTCTCAAATAAATAATTAAATCTTTAGAAAATGAATGAACTATGGATATCAAAAACTGTCATAGCACAAAAATTTTCAGTGGTGAACTGACCATTTGTAAGATTAGTTCCAATTCAAAGTCCCCTCTGCCATTAATATAGCACCTATTTTAATCCAGAGAATCAATATCTTGATTGGTTATAATCCTGTTGAGAATCTAATGTCTACAACTTCCTATGCATATAAAATGCAAATTTAAAAGTTAAATTGAAAATCTTCAAATTGCATAAAGTTTATTAAAGTGATATTAGAGGGACACCTGGGTGGCTCAGTAAGTTAAGCATCTGCCTTTGGCTCACATCTTGACCCAGGGTCCTAGGACAGAATCTCACATCTGGCTCCTTGCTCAGCAGGGAGACTGCTTCTCCCTCTGCCTGCCACTCTCCCTGCTTGTGCTCTTACTCTGTCTCTTTGACAAATAAATAAACACATTATTTTTTAAATTTTATTTATTTATTCGACAGAGAGAGAGAGAGAGAGAGATCACAGGTAGGCAGAGAGGCAGGCAGAGAGAGGAGGAAGCAGGCTCCCTGCTGAGCAGAGAGCCCGATGCGGGGCTCGATCCCAGGGCCCTGAGATCATGACCTGAGCCGAAGGCAGAGGCTTAACCCACTGAGCCACCCAGGTGCCCCATAAATAAACACATTTTTAAAAAATTATTTAAAATTGAAAAACTAAGGTGATATTAGAGATCTACTCAAGTCACTGTGGATCTATCAAGGTCAAGCAACTGAAAAAGGGAAAAATAAAAAAGATGAGATTCAAAAAAGAACAATATGAAAACCAAATGATTAGGAATCTTGTTTAAAAATTAATAAAGCCATAGAACGTCTTTGCAAGATTAATCCTTTCTATCAGCATTCCTGAAAGTCAAATATGCAGACTTGGATATCCTAAAATTATGTTGGAAAGATTATCCAAAAATCTAAGATTTGGTTAATTCTTCACTAGTCTAAGAATTAGAGAACAGTTTTTATTGTAATATAAATTGAATTTGAAAATATGTTCACTACTTTTTCCTTTTATAGCTCTAGCTATAGTTCTACAGTTTTATAGTTCTACAGTCCCAACCAAAACTTCCCTTTTCCTGCTATTGTCTCTGAAATTTTGGTTTCAATTTTAAGTAGACTTACTCTAAGGGTTCTTTTCTGCTTCCAGTTACTCACGGTTTGAGGGAAAGGATTGCTCCCTGATGTTGCCACCAGTAGTGCCGCGGCTACCGTGTTGCATCATCTGTCATGATTTCTAAGGACACCTAGGATGTTAACATGATATGCTTTAGTTCAAGTTCATGGGCAGTGCACCTTTTAAAGGAAAAAGCAAAGAGGGTTCTGCAGAGATCTTAATGAAGTAACCCTCGACTCAAGAAAAGTCTCTTGCCTGATATAGTCCAAATTCTTCTGGGGAATCCCTTTCTTCAGATAAATAAGGTGAAAAGATCCAAACTTTACTACACTAGGAAATGGGTATTCAATCTGTAGGGCCTCCATAACCAAATCAGCGCCCAACACTGCTCCAAAAAGTCAATGATCACTATGTGTTGCTGGGTATATTACATACAGTATTCCAGAATGTTTTTAACTTTCTCCCATCTCTTTTTCTTTTTTTAAAATTCCTGATATATCCATTGGTTAGTTAAGAAAAGGGAGGATTTATAAAACAAATTTCATATAATTTTTTCTCTAATGTTAAAATCACTAAAAGGAGAAATACATAATATGAAATTTCTGTACTTTATTATGTAATACTTCTAAAAACATATTAAAGTTCAGTATTTTCAAAGGTTTTTCTATAGTCTGTGAATATCTTTCTCCTGAGGATATTTGCTGTGTATCATTGGTAATTAGATAGTACACATCCCGAGTTGTTGAGATATGAACAACGTATTTTGTGTTTTTGTTTCCATTTTAGTGATATGTTTAAAGAAAAATTCAAACAGATTCACCAGAATACTAAAGGTAATTTTTTTCTCAATCTCTCTGTCAAGTTAGTTCAGCTCTAATTCAGGCAAATTCCTGACAGATATCAGAGTTCTATTTACTGATTATCTCTTCTCCCCTTTGGGATCATAAGATTTTAAGTGAAAAGAATCTAAAAGATTTATTGCTAATGGGATTCTACAAATGTTATCTTTGTTCAGAGTAAAAGTAATATACGATCCTGGATTTCTGGAGCATCTTTAATGTTCTTTTTTTGAATATGTATAACTTATTTAGAGACCAAGAAGAGACAGTAACTCATCATTTTTGCTACCTGCCTTAAAATATCTGCATTTTGTCTGTTTGAAAATAATATAAACTTGTGATTTAATTGATGTCATCACTTCGATTCATCACCACACTCATTATAAACAAAGAGGCTCTGAAGAATGAACAAAATGCTTATTGTTCACCAGAAGAAAGGTCGTAACATGTTATATTTACATTTATGTCATGTCTTATTACTAAATCTGTATAAACCATCTTCCTTCATTATTTCTGAATGGGAGACTGATGATAAGTGCTATTTTCAAGAATTTTTTAATCCTTTTTATTTGTCTAGCTAATTTGTGTGCTGATGCATTACAAGGGTAACTCTATGTTTTGCTTGTTAAGTTATTAGGGATTTTTAACTCCTAAAAATCAAGGACAAGTTCCTAAATGTAACATTTGTGTGGGTCGACAGCTCAAGGGGAGAGTAGTCAGCTGCCTGGTGAAGGAAGGAGAAATCTGTCGGCGCGCTCCTCATTTGCTTTGTATCGTTGACATTGGGCTTGGAATGGAAGATGATCTGTTAGATTATGCAGCAGGGAAGCTTACAGCTTATTATTTTTTACTCCCGATACAACCAAAGCAATGGGTGAGTAATGAGAGGAACATAGATAATCCCAATGATACCAGGCCATGAATTGCAGGAGCCTGGGGGATAGTACAGCTTTTATCAGACTGTGATGCCCAGTGAGCTAACACAAGCCATAAATATGCACATTAGTCAAATCTTTATTACATCTGCAAATAGCTACTGGCATGTTTTTCCTCTTCCACTTTATAATGCTGATGATCTGGACTCCAAGCCCTACCTTCCACCCAAGGAAATTTAAATTAAAAGGAAATGTATCACATGGTGATAGGAAAATGAAAATATACCCGGTGATACCTAACAATCACACAAACATAAGACAGCTCTGCTTCTCTAGTCCTGAAAAATTGATTTTTCTAGAAACTGATTCCTTCCCCAGCACAAGTTCCATCCAATTCTCACCCTACTCCTTCCCTCCCTACCCATTCCAGGGAACTTAGCTCACCCAAGATTTCTCATTTGCTGGGGCTCTGTCCCTTGTTTAAACTAAAGAGAATACAGGATCAGTCCTCTTTTTTCTCCCTAGAAAGTCTCTTCAGAATCTAATTCAATGAGATTGTATTTGTTACAATGAATACAGATTGTTCAATGGGGCACATTTAAGAAATGCTGAAAAGAGTGCAAGGGGTTCGCGGGGTGGGGGCTGGCAGTGTGGTGGGGGGAGTGACGTTTTATACATCACCTCATGTTTGTTAAGGTCTAAAAGCACTGAAAAGGATTTGTTCTGTTTGTGTAAAGGGCCTCCGTGCTCTGGGTCTCTAAGATGTTATGCCAAACCTTTCAGCACATGAGCTTTCTCTTGAACTTGGGCCTGACATGACCAGAACGCAAGAGTTCAGGATCTCAGGGACTGACCCATATTGTTGCTCCAATCTGGCATCTTGGAGTCGGCTACGTCGATAGTTGGCTTTCTGCAGCTAACGTTTTATTTTAATATACGAGTTTGGAAAATCATTTCTGCATATCCTATTCTTTCAAAGAGCCATTTTGTTTACTGAGTGTTTTCATTTACCAAAATGACTCTTACTAAAAGATCTGAGGTCTCCCAGGAGAGTGAAGATCTTTAATCACATAATATGAACTAAGCAGTCAGTTATGAGAGTCACTGAAAATATTAACAGCCCTGGAGAGCATTCCAAACCATAGGGCTGCATACTCGAGCTATGAATTGTTAGTCATAGTCTTGGGCCGTGTTCCTTGGCTCTGTCACTGCCCCACATTCTGTGATTGGAAAGTCCATACAACTCCATTTCACTATTTGCTATGACACATAGACCAAAGGGCTTAAAGATATCTTGTCCACCTAGAACGAATGCAACACTGTGAGAATATGCAGATACGTATATGTGTGTCCTGCATGTATATATTGAACAGGCTAGATTTGGTGGGGTACAATCAAGAATTAGGCTTCTTTTCTCTACTTTTAGAAATCCCCTCTTAAATGTTCTTTCTACTTGTTTGCAAAACATCTCAGAAAGTTCCCTGTGGCTTTTGTGGTCACTTTGGAGTATTAGAACAGTATTATTTTCAGGTGTAAAAATATCCAGTCTAATCTAAATCAAACTTGAATCATTTCAAAACGTTCTCTCCTGCCCCAACACACACAAACCTTGCAACTTGAGTACCAGAAATGGGAAAATTGGCTTAGGGAACAGCCTGAGGAAGGGGATAAGGACAAAGGTTTTCTTGATCAGTGCTTAAGCAATGTGGCTCTTTCTCTTCAGATTTTATTTCATGGACTATTTTGGTCAGAGAGAGGGGTGTCTTCGGAGATCCCTGGACTGGGACATGAGTACTGCCTTGTCATACATAGGTAACACATGCTCAAGCCAATAACTTATGATTCTGCTTCAGCTTTTAACTTAGTGCTATATTCCTGGGACTGCTAACCCTGTGTCTTTGCCCATTCAGGCTGCTCTAACAATGTACCATAGACCAGGTGGCTTGTAAACAACAGAAATTTATCTCTCACAGTTCTGGATGTTCGGAAGTACAAGTTCAGTACAATTAGGGTGACTGTGCCCTTCTGGGTCCCAGACTTACTATATCTTCTTCACCTGGTGGAGAGGCTAAGGGAGCTTTCTTGGAACTCTTTAATAAGAGAATTTTTTTTTTTTTAAGGTTCTGTCCTATGAAATAGTCACCAAAGACTCCAACTTCCTAAATCTATCACATTGGACCATATGAATTTGGGATGAATATAAAGATTCAGACCATACAACCTTCACAAGCAGCACCCATGAGGAGGGTCCTTTCTAAATGGTTCTAGTCATCAACAATACATCCCAGAGGAAAATTGAACTCCAATGCCTCCCAAACTCTAGAAGTTAAGGCCATTACAACACGGCTCTCTCTCCAGACTCTGCTCCAATTCAACAGCAGTCCTAGATCTGGAAGTTTCTGAAGATCACAAGATCCTAGGTGGAGAATGGGATGTCAGGTTTTCCTTCTGGCAGACACGTTCAGGGTTTGTGTATCATTCATTTGGAGCAGTCTCACATGGCTGGGTGAAACTGGGAATATTTTAAGCTTTCTTTTACTACAAAATGACAACCAGTTAAAAGATGGGCAAGAGATGTGAATAGACAATTCTCCAAAGAAGATATATACATGGCTGATAAGCACATGTTAAGACGTTCAACATCATTAGCCATGTTGGAAATGCAGATCAAAACCACAATGAGATTTTACTTCATACCTACTATTATGGCTATCATCAAGAGGACAGAAAATTAGTATTATTGACAAGAGTATGGAAAATTTGGAACCCTCACTCCCTGCTGGGGGGGGGGGGAGTAGAAAATGGTTTGGCCATTTTGGAAAAGAGTCTGGCACATCCTCAAAAGGTTAGGCATAGAGTTACCATTCTAACTAGCAATACATTCCTAGGTATATACCCCAGAGAAATGAAAACATGTGTACGCATACACACACAAAAAGAGTATATAACTGTTTATAGCAGCATTAGTCATAATAGCCAAAAGTAACCCCAACTTAAATGTCCACCAATTAATGAATGGATAAGTATAATGTACCTATACAGTGGAATAGTATTAGCTAATTTAAAAAATGAGGTACTGATACATGCTCCAACATGGATGAAACTTAAAATGCTATGCTAAGTGAAATAAACTACTCATAAAACACCACAAATTGTATGATTCTGTTCATATGAAATGTCCAGGATAGGCAAATCAATAGAGGCAGGAAGTAGATTAGGGGTTGCCTAGGATTAGTGGGTTGGGAAGGGCAGGTGGGGATCTACGGTGATAGGTAGGGGCTGACGAGTTTCACCTGGGGGCAATGAAAATGTTTTTACGTGGATTCTTGGGATGTCTTCACAATTCTGAATACATTAAAAGCCACTGAACCATATCCACGCTCATCCCAGGGTACTTTAGCATCTCAGTATCACCTTCTAGAAAGATGAATCCATGTGCAAGGCAAAGTCAATATGGCTTCAAATAAATTTATGATATGCTTCCTTTCTAATATAATTGTTGATGCAAAAGCCATTGAATTATACATGTTATACTAGTGAATTCTATGTGTTATGAATTGTACCACAATCATAGAGCTTTGTTAAAAAGTATATCCTCACCTGCTTCCTTCAGACTCTGTAGAAGTCTCAAAAACAAACAACAGAAAACAAACAAAAAACAAAACAAAACAAAAAAAACCTCTGTAGAATTCTCTTCTACAGACTAGAAGAGAAAGGTTGGTCCCACACATGGAGCCTAGCCTCTTTTCCTAGAATGGGCAGCCTTTTCACTGATTTCCTCATCTTTTGGGTCCCACCCAAGACTCCAGGACAGAAAGTAAATCCCACTTAACAATCTGTTAAATTAGTAAGAATCTGAAACATTACTCATAGCATTTCATTTGTCTTTTCTTCATGCGCCAATTTAAGAATCATGATTAGACTTATAAACTTTGCAGAATGGCACATATATTTTATAGGCTGTATTATCTTCCCAAGTGATTCAGTTCCCTAAAACTCTGCTGGCTATATATTTCAATTAAAGGATTAAGGCCTAATCTTATACCCAATAAACACTCAGTGCCTGTGCAACTGACTATTCTAAGAAGAATAGTTTACTATTTAATGAATTCCTATATTCTAATCTTTAAACAACCCTATAAGGTAAGTGTTGTTGAATAATCATTTTACTGATAAGGAAACTGAAGCTCGGAATGGCTAAGCAATTTACACACAATAAATCAGTTAATGCATGACCGAGCCAGGATGCCCGTCTACAGCCGTCCTACTTAATACACGCAAAACCTGAGTCTCTTTCTCTTTTTTGGCCATCTTTGATAATAGAATTGTTCACATCATCTTAAAATGAAATACATAGTTGCTGCTTCTAAGGGTGAGACCTGAAATCACACAATGAGATGCAATACAAGTTTGGAAGAAATTTGGCCACTTGTCACAAGTAATTTACTTTTATGTTTTAGAAATTGCAAAACGGTGGTCATTGGTCAGCCTCTATCTACTTCTTTTTTTTTTTAAGATTTTATTTATTTATTTGACAGAGATCACAAGTAGGCAGATAGGCAGGCAGAGAGAGAGAGAGAGAGAGGAGGAAGCAGGCTCTCTGTTGAGCAGAGAGCCCGATGTGGGGCTCGATCCCAGGACCCCGGGATCATGACCTGAGCCAAAGGCAGAGGCTTTAACCCACTGAGCCACCCAGGCGCCCCAGCCTCTATCTACTTCTGAGTGTGGTCTATATGAGACGCGGATGTCTCTTGAATTCTATTTTGAAAGTGCCTTTTCTACAGAAACAATGGAGAATGGGACAGAGATTAACACTAGAATAAAAGCTGAGACTGGCTTCTGAGCAGATGAATAAAACCATTTGAGAAACATCCATAGCTAGTTGAGAGAACCCTATCCACCCTCATCTCGGGGTGCTTCATCATCTCAGTATCACCTTCTAGAAAGATGAATCCACATGTGGGGCAAAGTCAATGTGGCTTCAAAGAAATGTATAATGTGCTTCCTTTCTAAATATAATTAGTGATGCAAAAAGAAAATCATAATTACTATTTTTGCCAAGTCACTTAACCCCCTGCCTGTTTTGTCATTTGTAATATGCAGTGTGCTGGTTATAGTTTCAAGTCACATCTAAAGGGACAAACATTTCATAGATACCTAGAGCTGGAGTCGGAAATATTTGTTCCTTTAGATGAGCTGCCTTCCCTTCATAACTTCCGCCCTCCCATTCTATTTCCTTGTGGATTTTACTAAAGAAAATATAACCAAATCACAGTACTAAAGTGTGTTTACATGCTGCTATTTGTAACTACAGAGTCAATTCATTTTAATTAATCCCTATCAGTTACATTGGCCCATCATTTCCAAATATGAACTGAGAATCACTGAGCAGGGGCCATTGAGAAAAAACCAATGGCATCAAAGAGAAGGATGAAAGTGAACAACAAAAAAATCTGACCTTTGAAGAAGCAGAAAAATACTTTAAGAAAATTCTAATTAATTTCCTCAGAGAAAATAAAGAAGTTAATAGGTCCAGAAAATTAGAATAGACCACAATAAGTAAAAAATACATAAGACACTAAATTATTATAGACAGTAAAGAGATAATTAGAAGTATGGGTGACAAATGAAAACTTTAGTGTACAAACTAAATAACAGAAAGCAGAGTGCTGTAACCAAACTGGTGGATCAGGATGACGGAATAGACACCATTTCCTAGAATGAAGAGCAAAAAGAAAAAGAGATGAAAATGATGGGTAAAATGTTAAAAGATGTGGCTATCCAACATCCATCTAGCAAGAGATCAAGAGTTGGAGAGGGGCAAAGGGGTAAAAGAAATCATTTTTTACAAAGAGAACAAATTCTGTGAACTAAAGGAGACTAAAAACAAACAAACAACAACAACAACAACAACAAAACCAAGATTCATAGAAAAGAATGATAATTTGAATTGTTGTGGAATGTTGTAAACAATGGATCAGTTCCTCCAGTGGCCTGGGGAGAAATAATTTTGAACTCCTGATTTTCTACTCAAGTGTAAAAACAAAAGGAAAAAACTCTCAGTCAGGAAGTCAGAAAACTTACCACATACCCAACCCACTCCTATAAACACCATTTACTGAGAAGGTTATTCAAGGAAAATGAAAAACACAAGTTAGTTGATGACCTAAGACAAAAGGAAACTCTAGCAACTGAGTATGAGTGAAAGGAAGTGGAAAAAAGCAAAAGAAATCTAACAGAGAATCTGCCATCCCTTCATGTATTCTGCTAAGACTATTTTCCTTCATAGGGATTTAGTGACATAGAGCTCATTATAGTTTTTTTTCTGTGCATTCATTTATACTATTGCATTCTACAATTCACATCATCATAATATTATAAAGGTTGTTTTATTAACTGTAAAATTTTAGACTCAACTTATAGACAAAGCATCATGTCTTATTTAACTATAGTTAATTGGGTTAACTATAGTTATATAATAAATGTCAGGGTTACAAAACTGGAAAAGATAAAAATAATCTCCCCCATTTTGCCAGTAATATTTCCTTGACAACATGTTACGATTTAATTATCTCATTTATTTTACTTTATTCCTGGTTATAGTTGGTGCCTCCCTGCTGGATTTGAGGAAAAGTGTAGGGGTGGTTGGAGAACACAAACAATTAAGACTTAGGAAGATACTTTGGACACCTGGATGGCTCAGTTGGTTAAGCATCTGCCTTTGGTTCAGGTCATGATCCCACGTTCCTAGGATCAAGCCCTGTGAGGGGGGTCCCTGATCAGCTGTGAGGAGCCTGCTTCTGTCTCTCCCTCTCTCCCTCCCCCTCTCCAGCTCTCTCTCTTGCAAATAAAATAAATAAATCTTAAAAGAAAAAAAAAAGACTTAAGAATATACTTTGGCACCCCCATATACACATAGTGAGTTGTCCCCCTCCAGATGACTAACCCCAACCATCTCATCTTGACTCTCTCTCACTTCCATTATAAAAAGAAATAATTTCAGATCTTGCCCTGAGATTCTAGATATTCCTTCAGCTTAGTGGTCAGAGTGGTCTACACAATGGCTGTGATTTCCTGTCCCTAGTATCAGAATGCATATTTTAGAAACTGTAAGTACTATCTGCGAAGGTATTCTGGTTATGGTTTTTGTCACATCAAATAGATTCAGCTGGGAGAACCTGGTTCATGATCAAAAGCGGAAAAGACTAATTTGTGTCCCAATGGATGGGATGGACAGCTAAGAACAATGTGCCCGCAGTCATTTCTTCAGCGAGACGGAGAGTAACTTCAGAACCTTACACTGCATTATCAAATTGGGTTTTTCTGCCCTTAAATTCTGTGAAAAGATATTAAATATCATTAATTCATTAAAGAAAAGCTTTGTGGATTTTATGAATGCTCATGAATATTTCATAAAGTGATTAAAATTGTTAATCCTGCTCCCAATTAATTTTAAGTAATTCTTAGAACACACATGTAAATAATAGGTAATTATAATGTTTTATTATGTGTCATTTATATAACTTAGGCCATTAAAATTGCATTTCTGACAGGATACATTTCTTAGGGCCCTATGTCATTTTTCGAAAGCAACAATTCATTTTTACTTTATTTGAGCCTGTATTAATTTTGAGGGGATTTGGGGAGAGGAATATTGAGGGACCTTAAGAGAGGGAAAATAGGCTCAAAGAATGCAAAGACTGCCTCATCTATGAAGTATTATCAGAGTTGTAGGTTTTTCTCCCCAACTGATGTGCTCAGGAGGTATTCAGCACATCTATTCTAATTGAGAAAGCTATTATCTGAGGAATTAGGCACAAAGCTAATTCTACTCCTTTGTTCCTTTCTTTCTTTCCTCATGCTTTAACTTTTCGTTATGCTTGGCTACTATATGGGAAGAAAAAGGAAGTTAAATCTGGAGGCAATTTATAGTAATGGAAAGTTCATAGAGTCAAAAAGAACTACATAGAAGGGATCAGGACTTCCTAGCTAGATGGTCTTGGGCAAATTACTTTACTTCTCTGGATTTCACTTCCTTTACCCGAAATGTTTTGAAGATAATACCTTCTCTACTTACCTCATAAGTTTTTGTGTTTTGTTTGGTTTTTTATTTTGTTTTGGAGGATTAGTTAAAACACATATTAAAGTCATTTTGTAAAATACTCTGCTAATTACCCCTACTGACTAACTACATAGGTAATTTTGAGTAAGTTCCTTCATCATTTTCATTTCTCTGGGCCTGAGTCTCCTCATTTCATGAGGGTGTCTTCAGACACCTTCATCTGAAAAAATTCGTTTTCCTAGGGGTCCATTTACATGTTGCTGACTTTTTCTTTAACTTTCACTTTGTGGGTAATTTGTTGCAAGTTCAGGTGGGCAGGACTTGGAAGGAGATGAGATATGATCCAAAGGTGGTCCAAATGTCATAATGAGTCCTGTGGCCCTCGTGTCTCATGGCATCTGGTAGGGATTTGCGTACTTGGACATCCCTCCAAACACATTTTGAGCTTTTGCTCTTTAGCCACAGGGCTCCCGTCCCAAGTACCCATCACTTCCAAAGAAATGCTTTTGTCAGTGGCTTGACTTACTCTGGGGCGGATTATTTCCACCAGAAGTAGCCAACTTAAGTTCTGTTTTGCCTTCGCCTGTTGTGTTCTGTGAGAACTAATTCCAGTCTTTGACATAGGGAGGCATATTTATGACATTTGGCTTCTTCGTTCAACAGATTTTTCCTTTCTGTGTTTACGAGAGCTAGCATTAAGTATCAGTGCTCTGTCCTACTGGGTTCCTTTTGTTTAAAAGCATCTGTGTCCTTTGCCCTTCCTTTGGTCCTTATGAGGAGTTAGACGTGTCAAGGCACAGCTCCAGAGTTGCTTGACTGCTTTTATGTCCTTTTGTAAAAGGTTCCAAATCAAGAGAATCATGTATTTGTTATTTCTGGGTCCATTAAATGCCCAAGTAATTAACATTAGCCATTTTGCCACTAACAAAGCATGGAAACCACAATGTTTTTGTGATGTATTGTCATTTCAACGTCAGCTTACAGTTGCACAAGCCCATCTAATCACCTGAATGACAATACATTGCACAGGCACCAGATTAGATGGCCAGGCATTCAAATGACTCTTATAATGTTTGGAGATGCACGGGCTCCCGCCAATCAATGATGCGCTATTTTAAAGTTTCTGCAGTTGGCAAGGAGAAACTATGAAAACACGGAAAGTAGTGGTAAGGGTCTGAAAAAGTGTCTAACCTATACCCAGCGTTAACATAAACACAAAAGAAAGTTACATTTTAGACAGATGCATAACATAATCAGAAATCAGGATCTGGCATTGCATATTCTTCATTTGCAAATGCATTCCTTTCTAAAAAGCTGCAATTAATTACAAACGAGTTTTGATGCCGTTTTTGCTTTCCTTAAATATGGAGTGAATTCACCCCATAAACTAATGAACCAAAGTGGGGCCAAATAGAGACCAGCTGGCTGGATGGCTCAGTAATTTTATCCACATGATTGACTTTATGATCCTTTCACTGAAGTAACCAGTCTTTATTCTTGCAATCAGCACCAACGACAATTTGGGAAGGGTGGGGAATTAATAAAATCTGGACAGAGAAGAGGTGCGGTTTATTTGATGTGGAACAACACATTCGACCACACACTTCTTTGGTATTAGAGGTGCCGAATTCCGGCTGTCTCTGGCTTCCAAAGAAATACACTGATTAGTTGCCACAGAGACGTAATAAGCAACCAATGCCCAAATAATCATTGCAGATACTCCATTAACAGCATCTAACTGTGTGGCTTTTAGCCATACAAATTGTTTTTTGACAGCTTGTAACCTTTTCAAATAGTTTCCTTTGGGCATTACACCACACTCAGATCTAATTTTAACTTTTGCTTAGTCTATAATTTATGAGTTTCTTTGGCGATGCATAATATATCTGAGGTGAAAGGATACATTCAAATAAAAGCTAAGAATAAAAATCAATTGCTGTTTTAATCCATGAAAACTTTGCTCCCCAGGGATAACTACAATAGGACAGAACAAAAAGAGGGCAGGGAAGGACCTAAATGATCCAGAATTCCCATAGAACTTGTTTTAAAACAAGCAAGTTTAATCCATTTAAACACTATCATAGCTATACAGAAATGAAGCATATCACTGGTACATGTATAAAAGTACACTTTGTACAAAAGTTTATCTTGAGATCCATGGAATTCCACAACTGAAAATGAAAAATTATAAAATTGCTTAATGATGCTGTCAGGGAGGAGCTGAAATATACAATAATCCTTTATCAGAGAAAATTCCCAGGTTTATAATTTCCAGATACTGGAATGTATCCACTCAAGGAGGAGGTAGAGTACCATTCCAATCTCTGGTCAAAAAGTGGATTCCACTTAAAAATCATAGATCACAAACTGTTGGAGCTAAAGATAACTTTAGGAACCATCTACTCAGACTCAAAATGAAGCCTAATGCCTTCATTCTTGACTCTCCCCTGTCCTGGCTCCCAACCCCAGACTATCATCAAGTCCAACCACAGGAATCACATTCTTCCCACTGCTGCAACTCCCCAGCACCATCACCTCCCCCTTGGGCTCCTGCCAAATACCCCTGATTTGGGGGGGTCAGCAAACACCAGCTCACCCTTCCACTTGCTGCCTCTTTTTGTATGTCCTGTAAACTAAGAATCATTTTTACATTTTTAAATGATTGTAAAAGAAAAACAATCAAAGGGTTAATATTTCACGACACGTGAAAGCATACGAAATTCAAATTCCAGTGTCCATCAATAAAGTTTTATTAGAAAACCACCGTGTTCATTCTTTCATGTATCACCTATGGCTGCTTTTGTGTTACAATAGCGGAATTATGTACAACAAAGGCTATAAGGCCCACAAAGCCTAAAATATTTACTATCTTGCTGCTTTTTACTATCTGACCCTTGACAGAAAAAGTTTGCTGACCTCTGTGTAATCAGTTCCCAATACCTATACTTTCTCTGCCACACTCATTTCTTCACACAGCAACCAGTGGTCCTTTAAAAGCAAATCAAATCCTCTCATTCACTGCTTGAAACCCTCCAATCCTGATCCATCCAATATGGCAGCCACTGGCCACATGTTTACTGAGCACTTGAGTCTAGTGTGACTGAAGAACTGAATGTTAAATTTTATTTAATTTTGATTATTCTAAATTTAAAGACTGATTCTGGATTTAATTATTGGAAAGCATTTAAGTGTTTGAAACAAGTCGGATATGTGAATCTACCATCTCAAATGTAAATTTTATGAAATCCTAATGTAGATCAATTATTTCCAATGAGAATTTGGCATCCAAACTAAAATGTGCTATAAATGTAAAATACACAAGGATTTCAAAGACTTAATTCAAAAAGAGAGTGTAAAATATCTCAATAATTTTAATTGTGACTACATGTTGAAACGATATTTTTATATACTTTGTTAAATAACACTTACTGAATCTAATTTACCTATTTCTTTTACTTTTTTAATGTGGTTACTAAACATTTTAAAATTACATATGTGGCTCATGTTATATTTCCACTGGACAATGCTGCTTCAATGGGTTTACACAAAGATGAGAATAAATTCAAACCCCTCACAGTATCAGCGAAGTCTTCCCTGGCCCCCGCCCACCTCTTTAATCACATCTCTTGTCAGTCTCCTCTCATTCTCCTCACCCTGGCATTCTGCCAGGCCCTCAAAGACACTCACCTAATTGTTGCCTTCTAGTCTTTTTTTGTACCAACTGTGCCTTCTCTCTGGGAACTGCTGCCCTATGGTATGACTCATTCTCATCATTCAAGTACAGCTTAAATGCTTGTCTCCTCAAAGAGACCTCCCCTAATCCACCTCTTCTAGTCACTTTCTGCATCCCACCCAGTGTTCTTCTCTCCACAGCTGCTACCAGTATCTGGAATTTTCTTCTGTATTAATTCATGTGTCTGTTGACTGTCTCCATTCCCTGTATCCCCCCACCCCAACACACCAAGAGCAAGAATCTTGTCAGTTTTGTTCACTGACCTATCCCGGGCACTTAAAACAGTGCCGGGTTATTTCAATGAATGACCCTTCATCTTACAGATGAAAAACTATGATGTGGAGCAGTCGAAAAACTTACAGAGCAGAATAGAAAATAGGTCTCCTCCTTCCAGCACAGTAATTTTTTTTAATTGAAGTCTAATTGACATATGTTACAATAATTTTTACGTGTAAAACCTGATTTAATAATTCTATACATTACACTATGCTCACCACGATAAGTGTAATCACTGTCTGTCACCATAGAACATTACAATATTATTAACTTTATGCTCTTTGCTGTGCTTTTTGTCCTCATGACTTATTTCTTTTATAACTGTAAGTTTGTAGCTCTAAATCCTCTTTTCCTAATCACCCATCCCCCAAACCCCTCCCCTCTGGCAACCCCAGTGTGTTCTCTATATTTATGATTCTTTGTTTTTGTTTGTTTGTTTTGCTTTTTTAGATCCCACCTAGGAATGAAAGCATATGGTATTTGTCTTTCTCTGTCTTATTTCTCTTAGCCTAACACCCTCTAGGTCCATCCATGTTGTCGCAAACGGCAAGATCTCATTCTTTTTTATGGTTACCAATTGAGTGTTTTTAAGGAGTGGAATGGCCCAGTGTCTCTCCTGGTCAGAGCATCAAGCCCTCCTGCTTAGCCATGTGATGCTTTGTCAAGATGCCAGCTTCAAAAGCAAAAGGTCAGATAAGCCAAACATTTCATTTACCCATGGGCACACAAAACCTTCTCTGTAGCATCATCTGCTCTCTTGAGTGCCTTGCCAGTTTGTCAGCAGCCTTTAGGATTGCCTCTCAGATGATTTTTTCCTCTGGGTGTAGAAATAATCACCAAAATTAAAGAAGGAAATCAGTGGCATTTAGCCTCTCACACACACCAAAGCGACAGTCACAAAGCAGAAGGAACTAGATCAGAAGAACGGAAAAGAGGCCAATTAAATAGTCTGAAGTAGTAGTACAACCACCATGAGCAGGAAAATAAACAGTAGGGGTCAGGATGCCCTTCCTCTTTCATCTTTTCATTTTCTTCTTTTATTAATTAGCATTCAAACTATGCTCATGTTCCCACAAATTAAGTGACTGCCCAAAGGGTGATATTTGAAGGCAACTTAGAAAAAAAATGACACACCCCACTCCTGCTATAATCTAAATTGTCACTCTTCATAAAATCAGCTCTTCTAGGCTTTCCTCCTTACTGAAAATCAGCTATTTCTGGGAAAGACATTGGTTCCTTAATTTAGGTGAAAAGTGTTAGGAAAAAGGAACTAGAGGGATGCCTGGGTGGCTCAGTTGGTTAAGCAGCTGCCTTCGGCTCAGGTCATGATCCCAGCGTCCTGGGATCGAGTCCCACATCGGGCTCCTTGCTTGGCGGGGAGCCTGCTTCTCCCTCTGCCTCTGCCTGCCATTCTGTCCGCCTGTGCTCGCTCTCTCTCCCTCTCTCTCTGACAAATAAAAAAAAAAAAAAGGAACTAGAAGAGGTATCTGCCTTGTAGTTTTGTTTACAAGTAGACATACTTTGGTGGGTGTTTATTTTATTCAAAGATAATGAAGACCCCAAATTCAGCCTTTGATTTCAATTCTCATTGACTACCAGCTAAAGAATGCTTAGATTTCTCTCTTCTTCTTTCCTTTATTCTTTCAGTCACTGGGGAAGGAAATATTTTCTTTGACCTTCACATGCATTTGTAAACAGCCTTTTGAGAATGTATCACGTGAATTGTACTATCAGGTGTATCCAGCAACATGAGAGGAGACTTAGAGTTGGGGGTGAACAGTGAGATAGGGCTGTCCAGGAGCAAACCATGTGGCTAACGTTGACCCTTCATCATATGTCAAAGAAGAGGGATGAAGGGATGTGGTGAGCAGACTTTAAATGTCAGGTTGAAGCGTTGGAACTTTATTCTGTCAGTAACATGAAACTACTAGAAATTTTATTATGTGAATAAAATATTGTCATTTATTGCATAAATGACATATTTAGGAGAATATTAATGACTAGCCTTTATTGAGCACTATGCACTAGACAACGTTTCTAAGCACTTTACATGCTTGTATGTCACTTAGTCCTCACAATGACCCTATAAAGTGAGTAGAAGCTTTACTATTCCAACTTAACAGAAGAGGAAAATGAGATACAGATAGATTCAATAACTTCCCCACTGTCACACAGCTTGTATTTGGCAAGCTGGGATTCAGACCCATGGAGTTTGCCTCCAGCACTCTTTGGGAGACCTAAACAATATGGCAGAGTAGCTAAAGGACTCTAACACAGGCAGAATGGCAGCTAGTCTATATGGAACCTTGTACAAAGCCAGAAAAGATGCCACCTCTGGATAGGGTCAGTAAAAGTGTTGGTAAGTGGATGGCATGGTGTCTTTGCATGAGTTTTAAAAGGCTACCCTTCCTGTGGGCAGACACAGCTCCATGCTCCATCTATGGCTTCGTTTATGGAGGAAAAAGGCTAGATTTCTCCTAAATGCCCTTATTTGTTGTCCACACCAACTTATGAACATTTCATTTCAATTGAATTGTTGAAATATATTAACCTTCATGTCCTAAAACCATCAGCAAAGTCAGTTTTATACTACAAAGCCTTGTTTCAATGGCTAATGTTTGTGAACATTTGAGCATCTGTGTGTGTATGTGTGTGTGTGTGTGTGTGTGTGTGTGTGCATGCAAAGTAAAGAGAGGCAAATTTCCATGTTTGGGTTGATGCCAGAACAAGATCAAAGAATAGCCACAAAGTCTTGGAGTGGAGAACCCGAATTCCTGATGAAATCTTTCAAGAACTCACAAAAAAATCTTCGAAGATGAAAGTCATCAAAGGTCATCAGAAATTCTACTGGGGATTTGAACTCATCTTTCTCAGTCACATTACCAACAATTTTAATTAGGGAAAGAGGAGCAATCCAGATTTCCATAGAGCAAGTAACATTAGGTCATGCTAGAATTTGCCTGCTAATGATTTTATTTAGACACCTATAGACCATATAAATGCATGTGCTTTTCCCAAAGAATCCAGATTAGCATTGCTTTTCTACCCCTGCCAGATTTGCAGGCTTATTCCTCCTCGTGAGATCAACCCAGCCTGCCTTTTGTCCCAATATCAGAGAAGATGCATAAAAATCACCTAAGTCCGGGACACCTGGGTGGCTCAGTGGGTTAAGCCGCTGCCTTCGGCTCAGGTCATGATCCCAGCGTCCTGGGATCGAGTCCCACATCGGGCTCCTTGTTCTGTGGGGAGCCTGCTTCTCCCTCTGCCTCTGCCTGCCACTCTGTCTGCCTGTGCTCGCTCATTCTCTCTCTCTCTCTGACAAATAAATAAATAAACTCTTTAAAAAAAAAAATCACCTAAGTCCAAAGATCAAGTTTCAAAATCAAATCAGCCATAATGCTGACACTGCAGAATCATTCCCCAACCCCATCCCTTTCACCCGTGTCTCTTGATCAATCATTTTCTAAATTCATGGCCCAGTACTTTGGTGTCAAGGTTCTAGGGACTTCCCCCAGTACCTCTGGGACCTCCAGGCAGACCTCCTGTACATACAACCCTGCCGGCCTTGATGACGTAGCAGTAAAGACCACTCTTGTTCTTTCCTACCTTCATCAACTTTTTTTTTTTTTCCAAAGATTTTATTTATTTATTTGACAGAGAGAAATCACAAGTAGGCAGAGAGGCAGGCAGAGAGAGAGGAGGAAGCAGGCTCCCTGCCGAGCAGAAAGCCTGATGTGGGGCTCGAACCCAGGACCTGGGATCATGACCTGAGCTGAAGGCAGCGGCTTAACCCACTGAGCCACCCAGGCGCCCCATACCTTCATCAACTTTTACTCATCAACCCCATTGGGGAAATCAGAATCTGCTTCCACTTTATAACCTTTGGTTTTGTCTGAATTCTTTACTCTGAGTCCTAGAATCCACTTTCCATCTAAAACTTTCTGCTTTCTTTAAAACCCTGACCTTGAGCAGAAATAATTATGTGGGTCTACCTGACGTTAGGTCATCAACTGGCTAAAATGTTAAATTACAGTACATCCAAAATAATTCATTCCTTAGAATATGAAAGTGCCACATTCCTGAAGTCTTCTGAGAAACCAAAGTTCAAGGTGATTGTCTTAGTATAGTCCAGACAAGAAACTCAGGATGTTTTAAAGAACAAGTTCTTACCCTTGCAAGCTCATGAATGGGATTCAGGGTCTATATAAGTTTTCTGGAAAAGTGCATAATATAAAAATATGTGTGTGTGTGTGTGTGTGTGTGTGCATGTGTACGTATGTGTACTTTTTCTAAGGAAAGGGACGTGGATTTCATCGAAATTTTAAAGGAGTCAGTGAGCCACAAAATATTAAGGTACATTGTTTGGCCTAGCAACTATATCCCCTCCAGATAGTCAGTGACCCAACTGTATATCTTTGCCTGTATAGAAAAGCTAAAATACTTGGCATGTTTCTTTCTTCTAATTTGTAGTTTGTAATGCTAAAAAATACCTTACGTTCCAAAATACAATACATTCCAAATCAGTTCTGTTGATGGCTTTGACACATTTTCCCAAATATGATTTTGCAAAGCTCAAAAATTATGTCAATTCTGTAAATGCTTTAAAAGTCTGATATTATTAATCTACTAGCGAAATTACCATGAGAAAAATATTTAGATACATACATGTACACATAATGAACTAATGACTTAAAAATGAAGAAAAATTCTAAATGACCAGGATTTTCTTTAATCTTGCAGTTTTATATTAGATTATATTAGATTCCATTCATAAATTGTACAGTGGAACATCATTATCATACAAGAACAGCAAGCCGGAACCATTACCTGAACCTTGGGCTAATCCTAGCAGGTTTTCACACCCTGCATTTGATATATTTAAATCCAGATGATCAAATGCTATCATGTCACAGGTCTTCTCTAACATGATTTCAGAAAATCCTTCCATTCCTTCAAAAATAATTCACTCTGGTATAGATAATGTCAATATGTTAAGCACACATAGAGTCACTATTTATTCTATTAAATTGGAAAGGTTATTGTTCATGCAAACCCAGTCAAATCTCAACTTTATCTGACTTTACCATTCCACTGGGGTTACCTGAATCACATTCAATCACAACAAGTACAAGCTTTTTGACAGCAAAACTATTCCTCAACTGGTACTGCATAATTGAGTATTTTTCCACCAGATTGACTGGGGTTAGGATATTAATTGTCAAATCTTTGGAGAATCAATCTATCTCTCTCTCTCTCTCTCCCCCTTTGCACGTGCTCTCCTCTTTCTCCTTAACTCCCCTCCTCCCTTCTTCATTATATTTACGTAGCTAAACACAAAATGCGAACTCACTGGTCTTGGAAATTGATTGTTTTCCTTGCCAGTTAGCCAACCATAAGTTGATTGAGTGGGACAAAATTATTTCAACTTAAAATACATTTTTTGAAAATATAATTCATTTAGTTGTACAGTTTAGTGTAAGTAAAGTCACTAAACATATTCCCAAAATCTATTAAGAAATTGAACGTGCAGCTCAATCTTATGAACATGTAGCCAAGGATGAGGTCTATAAATCTCACGGACATATTCACCAACTCTGAATGCCTTTGTGCTAAGAATGTGCCAGTTATTGGAGGGGATGAAGATGAATACTAGTACCTTTGCCTTTAGCTAAATCACAGTCCACTCACATCACACCTGAGAGAAATGAATTAGCAAAGCCAGATCTGAAGCCGAGACACCTCCTGCATTCAGTTACTACTGTTGCTGTAACAAATTACACAATGCACCAAACACCACAAATTTACAGTTTTACAGTTCTGTAGGTCAGAAATCCAAAATGGGTCCCACAAGGCTAAAATCTCACTTAGTAGAGCTGTGTTCCCTTCTAGATACTCTGGCGCGGGGGGAAGCATTCCCTGTAGGGGAGAATCTGTTTCCTTGCCTTTTCCAGCTTCTGGAGGCCAATTCTGTTCTGTGGCTTGTGGCTTTTCCCTCTATCTTCAAAGCCAGTGGTGGTGGGTCAATTTCCTCTCCTGTCACATCACTCTGATCTTGTTCCCTGCCCATTTCACTTTTATAGATCCTTTTTGATTACATTGGACCCACCTGAATAATCTAATGTAATCTCCCTCTTTTTTTTTTTTTAATTTATTTATTTGACAGACAGAGAATACAAGTAGGCAGAGAGGCAGGCAGAGAGAGAGGAAGGGAAGCAAGCTCCCTGCAGAGCAGACAGCCCGATGCGGGGCTCCATCCCAGGACTCTGGGATCACGACCTGAGCCGAAGGCTTTAACCCACTGAGCCACCCAGGCGCCCCCTAATCTCCCTCTTTTAAGGTCAGCTGATTAACAAACTTAATTTCATTTGCAACCTTAATTAATCTTCACAGTTTAAGGTAACACATTCACTGGCTGTGAGAATTAGGACACGGACATCTTTGGGGGCCATCATTCTGCCTGCTACTTCCCCTGAAACTAATCATGTATTCTGATATTTCTATTTGCTCTTCAAAAGGAGATAGATATATATACGTGTGTGTATTTTTTTTTTTTTTGCTTAAACCACACCCCCTAAAAGAACTACATGCTTCATCACTTCAGAACCAATACCCTCTGTAAGGTAACCATAATTACTTAATTTTCAACCTGATTTTTTACTTCAGAATATTGTGGAATCAAAAATGGCTTTGGAGAGGTGCCTGGGTGGATCTTTCAGCTGAGCAGCTGCCTCTTGATTTCAGCTTGGGTCACGATCTCAGGGCTGTGAGATAGAGCCCCAAGCCGGGCTGCACCCCGGGATTCTTGTTCTTCCCCTCCCTCTCACTCTCCCTCTGATCGCATGTACGTGCACTCTCTCTTTCTCTCCCTCTCCAGAGGAAAAAAAAATAGTTTTGGAGGAAGAAGAAAACTGATCATTTAGGAGCAGAATAATGTATATCTTCATAAAACAAAAGGCGGATGTGAAGAGCATTTCAAAATATACAAACCCCAAAAGAAGTTAGTTTGTTGTAACCTCCCTATTCCTCTAAACAAATCAGTTGGTGTCATGAGTACAAAGCAAGTTATTATTATTTGGGGTTATATCTCATAGTTACAATGTATATACATAGCAGGCATGTGCGGAGCCAGGGTGGAAGATTTATTTAGCACCCACTTTCTTTTAAGTGCATAGGTGATCTTTATGAATATCATTTTAAGCAGAGTCACTATTTATAGTCTTTCTTCTTTCTGGTTAGAGGTAGTCACTTAAGAAGTGCATCTTTGCTCAAATAAACAGACCAGATAAAGTGTGGTCTACTCCCTACAACAACTCCTCCCAGAGCAGAGGCTATACAAGCAGAAGGACTGTTCAGGAAAGGCCTACTGAGGGAAAACACTTTTCCTCTGAACTGTTTTCCCATCATATAATAATCTCAGATGTGTTCTGTTGGGGGGGAAAAATGGCTCTTCAATGTAATAAGACTATACACCTAAGCATGCTGCAAGTCTTTTCAAATTATATATTTGAAGGGAAAAATATATAACTTTCATTAAACATTAATACCAATACTCAAGCCTTAACCACAATAATTTGTTACACTAAAAATAAGGAAACCAAAATGCTGAAAGTGGAAAACATAGCCCTGAATCTTTGGCCACATTATCCACTTGCTTCATTTTTATTTCCATTAAAAAGACAGGGTTCCCTAATGCTTTATCAATTTCTAAATTTTTCACAAACCTCAAACCATCTCAGCGTTCCACTTTTATTTCTATGGTGATTATGCTTTTTTTAAACTTTTCCTTGTCACTAAGTCTAAGAAGCACTTTCCAGATTCATTCACCTCCTAACTATACAGTTAGTATATGATGACTCCCTTCCTAAAACACACACACACATGCACAAACAGTAACTCCATTTAGGTCTTGCCTTGTAGAAAAAAGGAACACATCACTTGAAATGCACCAACACTGGAATTATAAAGTAAGGAAACAGAAAGTCTTCAACATGAAAAATGCTCTGTGATCTGACTTAGTGCCTGAACTCCTTCATGCAGTGTTCCAGCGGGGAGGGGGATGACATCAAGGTTCTCTTTTCTTCTTTCCAATAAATACTTAACTCTCTATAGAGATCTATGTAAATTTCTATCTATATATTTCCAGTATGTAAGGGCTTGAACTTATACAAGTGTGATATTTTCATCAAAGGTGAATTCTTCATGATTTTGCTGGGACCATCCATCCATCTCCAGAAAACTTAGAGAACCGCTGCCATAACTACAGTCCAGAAGATTCTCATGTGCATGATTCAATAATAGATGCCCAACCCAAAACCTGATGCACCATGACCTTGCTGATTTTGTCATTTCCACAGATTTATTGGTTTATTTTGCTGAGATATTGACTTAATAATCATGTCCTCATCAGGGAGTTTGAATATATCCAAGGGATGTGAGCTGAGTTAGGAAGCTCACTTGGGGCTGAAGCACATGCAAAGAGTAGAAGGTGCCTGGTCATCCAGATCCCAACACAGGAAAACTGCTCCCCAGGTAGTTCAAGTAATTCAAAATTCTATGCATTCAGGGTTCATCCTTTTGGTAAATAATCCATCACAAGATTGATCAGAATTCATTAGACATAACATTTCTTTTTCCACGTTGTCCTCCTACTGGGAAAATATCATTTGCAATCATGGAACACAAATTAATAAGTGACTTTACTGGTAGCTAGGATGAATATTTTCTTAGACTAACATGCTCCCTAGAATAACCTATACAGACTGATGGTTAAGAATTTTCAAAAAAGCCAGCTATGGTTAGCTGAGGATGTTACCCTGGAGCAAAGTGAGGCCAACTTGCTTGCATGGGAACTCATATCAAAAAGTATTTTGATTAAGCTCAGGGAAAGGAAAGTCTTTAATGTAAAAGGACATAATTCACCCATGTTAAAGGTGAACGTTATCTTTGGGAATATACAGGAGAGTATATGTTCTGAGCACAGTAAAATCTCCTTTCCTGACTCACAGCCCTGTGGCGATGTGGCTGGCAAGCCAGGAGCAGACTGGAGAGACATTCCTCAAACACACACAGAAGAACACCCAAGACGTGCTGTGATCACCACAGCAGCCAACTGTGAGCAGATACAGGCCTGGGAAACAAGGTATGATTTCTCCAAAGAAATGCTCTGATCCAAACAGCCTCTTGGAAAGTATAAAATCCAGTTAAATCTTAAATCAATGTTACATTATTCACCATTTATAGTCAATCTCTACCCTGCCCACCCGCTTTCCCAAGAACTTGATTCTAAATGACAATTTCAGCTTGGATTTTAATATTCCTTCCAGTGGACTTTTCCCGGATGGAATTTAAATGATTAAAAGCAAACAGACCCACAGTCATTAGCCCCCATCCTTCTGGCAGCATTTTGTGCTGTCGGTATATTTATTTTTCTGAAATCAATGGAATAGACGCATAACATTCTGATTTTCTCTTTGCCTTAAAAAAAAAAAAAAGAATGTATGTTTCTCACACATAAATTAGATACTGATCTTGGAGTATGCAGCCATTAGAAAAAGACACACCAGCTAAACCAAACTGCTCACCAAAAAAGTGGTAAAAGAATTTTTTTTTCTTAGACCTGCCAATAGTACTTCCTTAACAAACTTAATTGATAAGCAATAACTCTAACCATAACTAGAGAAAAAAAAAGTTTTATTTTAAATGAAGTATACTATGACTTCAAAAATATACAGAACTTACGATCTTTGATTTAAGGTTTTTTGCAGAAACTGATTTTATCCTGAACATCTGCAATATTTGTTTTTCCTTTCATTTTGTAAAAATCTACTCATTCTTTTATAATCCACAGAGGATTCCTATTCCCTCTTTGCACACACTGACCCAAATATAATTCTTGCCCTTCTCATCAACTCAAAAACAAAAAACAAAAACCTCATGGCAAACCTATTTAATTGCTAAGAGAAGAATATGGAAAAAAAATTAAAACCTAAATCATATCCATAATGGAAAAAAGACATTATAAATCTAAAGCAAATTAATAATACCGAAATGTTTGTCCTTTAGAACTGATGCACTTTGTTAAATTGAGAGCCTATCAAAATATATGGTTTGACTTTAAAGGAAGTAAAATACTCTGATATATGGTGCACACATTTCTAAAACATATTTCTCAAGAGAATTCATGAAAACTGATGTTTAATTTTCCTTACAGTGCATTCTGAACCAAGTTTCTTCATAAAAGGAATGCATCATACTTTCAGAATGAAAAGCAAAACATTTTCTTTGTTTCCATTCTCCTCCATCTACAGAAAATAGAAAGCATGAACTAAATTTTTAGTGCCTATTCCTTCAAAAGAAAAAAAAATGGAAGAAGAATTATGCTTTTGAGCAAAACAAAAAAAAATTACAAAAATTTTGGGGATTTCTCTGTGACTCAGGTCTCAGTCTTAAATAATGGCATTTAAATGAGTTTCCTGGTGACTTTTCTCATTAAGCCTTCCTTAAAATACCAAAGTCTTAGAAATGTAGCTGAGAACAGCATCGCTACTGCCTTTCAGAGACTTCCTTCAAGAGACTGCTTAGAAACACTGAGAAAAAAAATTAATTAAATTTAAAAAGAGAGAGAGAGAGACAAAGAGACAGATTGCTTAGGGGCTGGATTGCAAACCTAGCTCAGTGGTTCCCCAACCTGGCGGCATACCGGTATCGTCAAGGGGAGCTTTTTAGAAATGTAGGTGCCCTGTGCACACCCACTAGTGATTATTATTCAATATAACCGGTGGGGGCCCAGGAATATGAGTTTGTTCACACTTCCCAAATGATTCTGTTTTGGTTTGGAAACCATCAACAATGAGAGATAAATGCTACTCCAACTGTTGACCAAGTAGCCAAGTTCTGGCTGACACTAACGCATTACATTCACACTGCAGTCTCTCTTTTTGATAGCGATCACTTGATAAGGTTCCAATATATAATACCCACTTTCATTCATGCCTTTATAAAAACTGTCATGGAAAAAAGAGAGAGAGAGAGAGAGAGATCAGATGTTCTGTGATATTCTCCAGATTTCAAGATAGTAAGTTATCTGACTTTCAGAAGGCTACTCTAGAAAAATGAAGAGCGTGGATCTGACCTTAGTGACTTCATTCTTCCCCACCAGCCCACCTGTCAATCCTTTGGGTCTTCCAAGGTTTTGTTTGGGGTCTAGGAGCTTAAGCAAACTTGTTCTATTGTCTTGTCCACAGATGATGAGAATAAATAACATTTTCCATGACGTTACCTAACTTTTGGCTTAATGAATTGGAACATGCCCATCTAAAGTCAGAGCCAAAATTTAAAAGTAAACAAAATGCTAGCTAGTTATCCAACATAGATTATGTCCAAGCTATCCTCTGATATGACAGAAAGATTGTGGCTGCTAAGGAAGGAATCCTGGCTCTCTTACTCTACACCTTTCATGTCACTCTTAGTAGGCTTTGGAACTTTTAAGCTACAGTTCCTTCATCTCCATAATAGGAATGATGCTATTAGACTTAGCATTATTCTGAATATTAAAGGGATAATGTATGGAAACTGCTGTGTTCATAATAAATGCTCAGCAATTATGAGGAGTCAGGCTTTGGTCCTGGAGAGATTTAAGCTTTTATTCCAGGTCTACCTCTTGTGACATTAGGGAATCCCTTAAATGTTCTAAGTCTCAATTTCATCACTTATAAATGAACAAGATAGCAGTATCTGCTCCCTTTAATGACAGCAAAGAACAATGCATGTAGAGCATTTCATGCATTCTTCCAGGTTGCTGGCACTTCATAGGCTTCATCAAATGGCGACTTTTTATTATTACTTTCTTCCTCAACCTGCCTTCTGAAGATTTAGGAAGAAGTTTGGGTTTGCAGAAACGAAGATCTGATGGGTATTAAGGAGGGCACAACATGTGAGGAGCCCTGGGTGTTATATACAACCAATGAATTGTCAAACTAATGTGGGCCAACTAAGCATAATGATAGAAAAGAAAGGAAGAGGATCTCAGCTCTCCTTTCACAGATGAGGGCACTGAGGTCAAAAAGGATAGGTGATTTCCTTCAGGTCACACATCTGGTTGGTGACAGAGCTGCGTCTCTAACCCTGAGTCCAGTATTATCCTTACTTTAGGGCAATATTTCTCTTACCTCCCTCAACAGAGATGAACGCTATTTATGATAAACCCAATCACTGAGAAAACCATTATTGAATTACCCTCATGGCTAGAGAACTCAGTCTTAAATGTCAATTAAAAAAAAGCAACCAGATCATTGTTTGTTATAAAATACCACTATTGGGGTGCCTGGATGACTCAGTCGGCTAACCATCTGACTCTTGGTTTCGGCTCAGGTTGTGAGATCCAAGCCCCATGTCAGGTTCCATGCTCAGTGGGAAGTCTGCTTCAGATCCTTTCTTCCCCCCACCCACCCCTCCCTGCTAACACAGGCTTGCTCTTTCTCTTTCTCTCTCAAATAAATAAAATCTTTTTTTTAAAAGTTTAGTTATTTGACAGAGAGCAAGAGCACAAGCATGGGGAGCAGAAGAGGAGGAGGGAGAAAGAGAGTCTCCACTGAGCAGAAAGCCTGATGAGAGGCTCAATTCCAGGACCCTGAGATCATGACCTGAACCAAAGTCAATGTCCAACCGTCCGAGCCACTCAGGTGCCCCTCAAATAAATAAATAAAATCTTTTTAAAAAATACCACTATAAAAATATAATAACGGGGCACCTGGGTGGCTTAGTGGATTAAAGCCTCTGCTTTCGGCTCAGGTCATGATCTCAGGGTCCTGGGATCGAGCCCTGCATTGGGTTCTCTGCTCAGCGGTGAGGCTACTTTGCCCTCTCTCTGCCTGCCTCTCTGTCTACTTGTGATCCCTGTCTGTCAAGTAAATAAATAAAATCTTAAAAAATAAATAAATAAAAAATAAAAATGTAATAACCTAACTCTCTGGAATAAAAGCCAATGAATGACTAAATCTGGTTAAGAATCAGAAAGGAGCACTTTTGTGATTTTTTTTCCCTAAATGCATAAACTCTCCAAAATGCCCCGCTCGTTCTTGGGTTATTGGTTGTACATAAACAGAAAACAAACTCTCCTGGTCTAACGACAGCTGGAACACAAATTCCCAGGAAGCCTAGTGAGCTCTCTCAGGGTGATCGATGACAGATGTACAGTGGGGAGGCACTTTCCATGCTCTGAGCAGAGTAAAGGTCCACAGAGATATGGGCCAAAAAAAGCTGCACATAAAACTTGAAAAGAGGGCAATGCATCTTCTGGAGTCCCTTTGGACTTTCTCTTTCACTAACAGAGGATTGCAACCTAAGTGGTTTTTGGCCACAGCAGAAAGCAACAAAAGGCTGCATGGCTGATTTTTCTTAAATGAAAAAAGAGAGGTTTATGGTATTTAAATTGCATGGTCCAGATGGTGTTTTCCATCCTTCATGCTCTTTTGGTGATGGCCATGTCTTGCCTATGGCTTCCGTGGCAGGACACACTCACCAGTCAGCAATTTCACCACTGCTTGGGTCCAAATGAGCTATGGAGAAAGAAATTAGGGTGAGTGGAGAGGCCACAGCTGGGAGACATCAGCCACACTCAACAGGCCTCTTCCACATACATAAACAGAGCAGACAGAGGGAAGAAAGGTGGAGAAACAAAATACTGAGGTTTACAGGGTAGGACTTGGGGCCTGCAGAGGACAGCTCACCACATGACATGTGCCTACGGGTTCAAACCCAATTGCTGAAAAATCCCTGAGTGGCTCTGAAAAAGGTGGCTATTAAATTTCTCAGCTGAAACGTTCAAAGGCTTTCTGATACCACAAAACATTTTTTTGTGCACTTAAACGGTTCCTTAAATACCTCACGGAAGGAGAGAATCATTTAGTAAGTTTATTCTCATGTAGGAAAGTGTCTCCTTTAATAACGGACTATGTTAGCCAGGTTTGGAGTTCCTTCTGTGGTTTTAACTCTCTCTCTCTTCACCGCAGTTCCCAGTTGAAAATTCTGGAGCTTCAAAATTCCCATGGATCACTATCCTATCCTGTTTATTAGAAGAAACATTGAAGAAGGTAACATGTCGTCCGTGGCATATTGCATTTGCACCTGAACTGTAAAAGGAAACTAATGCCTTTAGCAATGGATTATGGCTTTTTAAGTACCACTTTCCGTGCATAATATTGTAATAAAAAAAGAAAACATACAAATGAGATATCAGCAAATTTTTTTTCTATAGAGTGAAAGAAAATTTTGTAACTCCATATTTGTGGTTTATGTTCAGCCACCTGCCCGCACAACACCAAGCTGTGTCTTTTTTTTTTTTTTTTTTTTTTCCTTTTGGCCCAAAGCAGAGGGTCAAGCTTCCATCACTCTCTTGCTTTCCTCCAGGGTCACAGAGAATAAGCACCAACTCGGTCTCCTCCTCAAATGAACAAAAATGTGTGAATAAGAAATTCTTCCCCACAATTCTACCAGACCACAATGCTTTTAGGATGTGCATCCTAATTGGGTCCTCCCCGGGAAAGAACATTAAATTTAAATTGTGGCTTACATCAACAGCAAAGGCAAAGGAAGCTTAGAACAGTGTTCACAGTGACTTTGTTAGCATGCATAGCTCTTGAAAATACTGGGCACAGCTTTCTACAACTCAGCTAATTATGGGGTTCACTTTTTAATCTTTTTCTTCAATGCTATTAAAATTACTTATTAAAAAAAGAAATCTACCTCATATGCTCCTAGTTGGAATATGCTGACTTTCTTCAAATCAAAATGTATTGAGGAACAGAGTTGCTCCTACCCTTGGAGCCAGTAATTCCATATCTAGAAATTTATTCTAAATCAGAAATTCAAGCAAAGATTTCTGTAAGTTTTTAATATAATAGTGACATATAAGAAATGGGGTTAATGCTTACAAGTGGAAAAAGGATCAAACCAATTGTGGGGTAGGATGGTTTGAAGAATATTGATTAATATTGGAAAATACAGTGAGACAATGTTACGTTTTTCAAATGATACAAACTATTTATAAACTTGATCCTAATTTTAAGTACATATTTATGTATGTGTATATTTATGTGTATGTGATGATCTATATCTATATATACAAGTATAAATGGAATGGAAATGGAATAAAATGGAAGGAAAAAATACTATTTTTGTTTTCTACTTCAACAGTGCCTGTTATTCCCAAATTTTTTTACAATGAACACAGATTGATGTTAAAATTAGAAAAAGATAAATGTAAAAAAGTATATTAAAACTTTCAAAATTGGATATCCTGAGGAATTTTAAAATCATACATCTTGGAACCAAAAGAAATCCCATCTGGTGTAGTTTTTTTATTAAAAACTTAATGCATTTTGTTAGAATAGGCCCAGTGATCTTAACTGATTTATCTAAGGAAATAGTTTAAAGATTATACCTGGTTTTGAATTGGAAAAAAAAAAACCACAATTTATTTCTCATAAGACTGAATGTGCTACTTCAATGACCTGTACTCACCCACCACAAGCTTGCAGGCTTCTTCTGGTTACCAAGGACAAGTTCTAAGAATTGAGATGAATAATAAAATCCACAGAATGATGGCTTTAAAATTGGGTGGGCCCCAGGGATCATCCATTCTAGAATTTCCACCGCAAATGCAATGGAATGACTGGTTCAGCAATGGTTTAGAGGAAACTCCTCAGGAGAACAAGGACACCGAGCATGCGCAGCTCCTTCTACTAACGCAATGCCACGTTCAACCGTGTTATACACTGGATCTTAAGTTAGAGTCTTCCAAAAGAAAGCCAGGATATGGGCGCAGGCATTTTATTTGGAGTTGAGCCTAGGAAGTACTGTGAGGGAAATGGAGGAGAAACAATGGGGAATAGAATGAAAACTTATAGAGGCGTTGGTATGGGGGCTACCACCGTGGAAAAATGAGGCTCCTTTTGGCTGGGGAACCTCGGAGACATTGCAGCACATGCCTTAAAGTTGTGTCACATGCCTTAAAGTTGTGTCACCATAGGTGGTAAAGCTGGACTATTTAACCACTAACTCTTGTCCCACACTGGTTGCGGGGCTATCTTGAAAGGTTAACTCACTGGCACTTGTTGCCCCCAGGCTAAGCACACTTCTAGAAACTGACCTGGGTTGACAGCCGCAGGTACCTTCCACAAGCAGGTTAAGAGTTCACTTAAACTCATGATATCATAGAGGGGACAGAGGCATAGGGGCAGGTTAGACCTGAGTGGGAATCGTGTCTCTGCCACCTACAAAACTTGGGGCAGGTTCTTAAATCTACTGGAAACTCAAGTTTTCCGTTGAAAAACTTGTCAATGAACACTTTCATTAGGTTTTCATTTCCTTCCAACCACCTTAGAATATCAAGCAATTTTCTTTTGTGCCAGGTCCCTAGGCAGGGCCACTAAAAGCAGCTGTCTACTGTGTCTACCATTTGAACAGAGTACAAAATGTGAATTTTAAACTATGCTCCATCAACTGCCATTTAAGGTATTCCAACCCTGACCACTCATTTATCTTTTATGGTAATTATCCCTTATGCTATTTTGGTGGACTTCTGTCCCATTTAGGAATATTTAAGATCAATAATTTCTCTGTTAGGGGTGCCTGGGTGGCTCAGTCGGCTAGACGTCCGATTCTTGATCTGGGTTCAGGTCTTGATTTCAGGGTTATGAGTTCAAGCCCCACCTTGGGCTCTAGGCTGGGCAGGACATGGAGCCTACTTAAAAATTTTATTATTATTATTGTTATTATTTCTGTGTTATAATAAAGCCATGGTTTTATAACTTTGAAATTTCACAATAACAACACCACACTATTTAGTGCTTAATGTATACTAAGAAATCTTTACAGTGGACTTCGCATGGGTTATCTCAATAAAGCTCACTAATCATACTTGTGAGGTGCTATTAAGAAGCATATTTTACTGATGAGAAAAGTTTAAACTGAAAGGTCAGTAACTTGCCCATTTGTGTAATTAAAATGCAACATAACCAGAGTCCCAACCTGGATCTGAATGTATCCAGAAATAGTGCATCAACTACACTCAATTCCCTTCTGCTCTACTGGCACTAGGACAGATTGCATGCCTGTAAGTGAAAACAATCTTCCAACTCCTTAATCATCAATATGCACTCTAATAATCAATAGTGGCCCAGTAGAAATAATCAATAGGCTACCTCAATAGAGCATCACTATATGCCATACAAGTCTGTCATTCCCAGTCTCTTTATTTTGGTTCTTTGGATTCAGACAGATCTGGATTCAAATTCTAGTCCAGCCTTTCCTATCTGTGTAATGGACAAATGACTTTGCTTCCACATTGCTTAGTCCCCAGTAATGCTCAGTTTGTGTAGCTGGCAGAATATAGAAATTAACTAACATGCATTTCATGTGTCTCAGAAAGAGCACAGGTTCACGAAAGCACAGCTAGAAATTACTACTTCCCAAATGTCAGCAAAACCATCACTCCATGTCTGTTGACCGATTAGAAATGCTCTAGACTCCAAGAGTAGTATCATAGATGTCTTGGCACTCAAAATACATGAAAATATATCTACTGGATTAATTAAACTTCTTTGTTATTATGAGTAGTTCTCATGGCTAAAATGTTGTGCTAGACTTTTCACACAAGTAAAACTGGTCCAACATCCATCAATTTACAGACTTATGTAGAATATCTATTTGTCTGTAGATAGAAAACAAGTAGTTGTACATATATACACAACATACTTATGTTTATATATTTATATGTATAAATAAAATTATTAATTTACTCCTACTTTACATAGGTTGTTAAAGGAAACATGCAATTTTACTACTCCCACAATATAATGAATTCATTAACTTATCTTGGTGAATGATGTGATTGTAGCAAAGGGTTAAGAGTCAAACAAGAGGGGAGAAAATAGAATTCAGAAATGAAAGTCTATTCTGAAAATCCTGTGATTGCCCATCAGTGATGTCATTTTGGAAAAATAGCCTGTGGGTAAAATTGTAAACACCATATGTTTTTGAATATTGAAGCGTTGTCTAAGAAAATGACTGAAAATAGAAAAACTTTAATCCTAAAATTACTTTGCATTGGCAGATATATCCATAATATTAATACCCTTTTCCTTTATCACCTTGCTGTTCTGCAAATAGTTTTTTATACTAACTCAAATGAAGGCTATAAGGAATTTTTGTCTTTATTGAACTTTATAAATTCCATAGTTATTGGAAAAGAATGAGCTTCTAGGAAAAAAATCTTGTATTTAATTCATAGCTGTGTTTTTTGGTGATTCTGTCATTAACGCACTGTGACCTTTCTGTGTGTGAGATTTCTCACAGAAACCCAAGCAAATGGTGCCGTTCATCCTCTGAGTTCATTACCAAAAAAGTTATAAATAGGATACTGTAAAACAAAAGCCATTGTGCATCTCTAAGTAGATCATATTTTATATTTTAGTGTCCTTAGTGACTCGTTTTTTTCAGTGACTCTTGAAAAGAAATGTAGACAGCATCACAGATGAATACAAGATTCAGTACCATTCTGTATAGCTAGTATTTTGTCATAAGAGAAAACATTAAACAACTAGGTCTAAAGGCAGTGGAAAGGAGATGGATGGCATGATCCACACTAGCATTTGATTAGATAGATAGAATATTTGTAAAAAAGCATGTCCTAATGGCAACTGAGTAGCACAGTTGGCTAAGTGTCCGGCTCTTGGTTTTCGGCTCAAGTTGTGACCTCAGGGTTATGAGATCAAGTCCAGCACTGGGCTCTGCATTCAGCATGGAGTCTGCTTGAGATTCCCTTTCTCTCTCCTGCTTCCTCTGCCTCTCCCCCTGCTCTCTTGCTCTCTCTCTCTTTCATACAAATAAATAAATCTTTAAAAAATGTTTTTAAATAATAAAAAAGATTTTTTAAAAACATGTCCTAATACTACCTACTGAAGAAACACCAAAAGAAACAATATGGAATCCAAAAGGCATTTTCTCACAGTGTTAGTGTATATATCAGTCAACCATCACATGGCTTGGGAATTGTATAAATTTCTGTGTATCAATTTTAGCAAGTTTATCAGTCTTAATGCTTTCAGCTGTTGAGCAAACTCATTAACATACAATTTAATTAGTTTATAAAAGTGCCTAATAAAGGGTAGTTTAACACTAGTTAATATGGACTCACATAAACAGTCATTTCCTGTGAATGCTTATTAATTAGACAAGTAGAACTCAAATAAAACTGCTGTGAGATTTGGGCAAATCCTTCAACCACTCTGGTCCACAGTGACTTTATGCAGAATGCATGGATTGCTTGATTTGCAGTGTCCTCCTAACCCTGAAAGTTTTGAATTGTCATTTCATGTATTTGTTTTCATAAATTAAATTCAAGTTGAAAGTACAACTGTACTGAATGAGAAATCTAAAAATTAGTGTAATGGAAAGTTTTAGAAATGTTTTCTTTTGAATTGCTTCCATTCTTCCTCTCATATTTGCTCACTTACCTATTTACCTAACCAGGCAAAAAGTAAGTCCATTTTTCTTTACCAAGTAATTTATGGATAACATATATTTTTACATTTCTTATTATATTTCTATTTATATCTCTCCATTCCATTGGAAAGTAAGCTCTTTGAGAACAAGAGCCATGCCCATTTCTTTTTTTTTTTAATTGTACTTAGCAAAATGATTTACTCATATGTTCATTAAATATTTTTAAATAAACTAATGTTGTCTCAGAACATCAATTTAGTGAGAGCTCAGGCATCTGCCTTTCCCTGCCACACTCACTGAGGCTGTGGGTGTGGCATAATCTGAAATCCAGATTGGAGAGTTTCTCCACTCCTGCCTTTTTACATTGCTCTAAGCCATTTCAGAAATCATCTGCTCTTGCTCTCTACCCTCTTGGCTTTGAGAATCGGTTTATCCTCCTTGTTTTGTTCCATTTGGCTTTGGCAACTGTTCCCACACTGTTTACCTTGTGTACTGACCTTGGAAACCCCTAAGATTTGCCTCTGCTAATTGTCTCCGCCTCCTTTGGCTCCAAATTCTAAATCATTGCCCAGACCAAGCCTCTGAGACACCACCTGCTCTGTCTTGTGGAAAGGAGATCATATTTGATTTCTTTGGAAAACATCCATCTTATCAGGTTCATGCAAATCTCATATTTGTTTGTAATGGCCATTTAAAACCCAGACAGCAGTAATGTGAAAAAGTTTCTACCTGTGAAGGTGAAGAGAACATTCTTTTGGTTCCAGGAACAAGTGCCTATATTGAAACAAAGCAGTAGACGGAAGGATGTACTTCGTCACAGAATGCATGAAGAATATGGAAAAATAATTAAGAATTAAGGATGATAAAATATAACTAAATTATAGAACCTAGTAGTTTAAAGGAACTCCAGAGCTTTAAATAAATAAAAGATCTAATAAAAAGCCTTCACTCAACATAAATCTCCCTTATAAAATATTTCTGATACATGATCATTCAGACTGTTTTAATATTTCCAGAGATAAAGAGCTAAGAAGCCAATACCTTAGAAATTCTACCTTTAATGGAAGTCTGCATGCAGTAATTTCCACCATGTTTGTCCTGGTGTAATCCTTTGAAAACCACACACACACACAAATGTCTTTCCTTTCGAAGTGATAACTCTTTAAATATTGTAAAATGACCACGACAGCCTCTACTACCACCACCACCTGTGTGTGTGTGTGTGTGTGTGTGCATACATCCATGTGTGTACCTAATTATAAGAGCTTTCTACCTATTAATACTCAAGCAAGTACTTTACATGTATTATCTCTTATCATAACTTATGAAGTTATTATTAATTTCACTGTGGGCTTATGTTTAACGTTTCAGAACATGATTTCTACCATATAATAATAATGTGGACTCTAAGCTTAAATTTTAAAATGAGAATGATGATACATGCTTGGTGTAGGTCTTGCAAGGCTTAAGTGAATTAGAGTTTGTTGTAAAAATTAAGTTAGGTAAAGGATGGAAAGCACCAGGATTTTCAACAAATGGAGACTGTCATTTGCCTATCAGCATTAACTGCTTTCAAGCCAGGCATCTTCAATCTAGTACTTATGCAACTGAGTTAAAAATATTTATATAATTATAAAAAATAATACATATCTAGCATAAAAGCTGAAACAAAAAATAAAACCAAGAGACAGCATGTATTAGAAAAACAAAGATAGTATTTGGTGTATATCTGTTGCATTTTTTACTTGCATAGAATTTCAATTGTATATATAGATGAAGATCATCCAGTTCTGGGTTTTTAGCATTAATACACAGGTGTCTAACCATATCATTGGAAACTACCTCTTCATAAGTTTCATTTTGATGGAAGCATGATCAAGTGAATATGCCATGACTCTAATAACTGATCTCATTTGGATGTTTACTTATTTGAAATAGTTCACTATTATAAACACCTATGTAATGAACCTGTTTATTCATAAATATTACTCTGCTTTTAATTTTTATTAGAATAGAGCTCAGATATTTTTTCAGATTTTTTAAAAAAAATAATCTTATTAAATATACTTCAGTTGATACTGTTGACTAAAATGCAAGGTTGCATAAATACCTTATCTTACATTTTGGGTGGATCTGTGTGTGTTTGTGTCTGTGCAAGTGTATGTGTTTATTAAAATTCATTGCATTGATTTTATTCCAAATTGATTCAGTGGGTCCAAAGTTTTCATATATTTCTCACAGTTCTGCAACTTCTACAAACATGATTTGTCTAAGTCTTCATTCAAATTAGTCATATGAACTTTGAGGTAGAAGTATCTAGGACAGACATTTTGACATGTCACTGGAGACATGCCAATTTGATATTGGTTCATTAATTAAAACTCTGGGAACATTGTTCAAATAGCTAAAAATATTACTAACAGTATGTGTCTCTATATCATCAACAAGGTGGTAAAATTCCTTCCAAACTATACTATGACAAGGTAGAGTCATCTTAAAAGGGTTCAAACAATTGAATGGAATTTGCAACCATATTTCAAATTTTAGAATTAATCTATTTTGAAATAGCTACTAGCGGGGTTCCTGGATGGCTCAGTCAGTTAAACATGTGACTCTTAATCTCAGCTCAGGTCTTGATCTCAGGGTCATGAGTTCAAATCCCTACTTTTTAAAAAAAATGATAAAATAGCAAATAATAGGTAATATGAATTAACAATCAGATCTATATCATTTCTACTGCCTAGGTATTTATCCATGCAATATTTAGAGAGTTATTTTTAGGGACATTGCCTTGGACCCATGTATGTTTCTTAATGGAAAAAAAATATAACTTTGCCTAGAGAATCAAATTTATTATTGTAAAAATAAAAGCACAAAAAATTATTATTAGGTATTTTCTTTCTTAAACATAAAAGTATGGGTGTTCGCATGGATAAATGGATGGATGGATGGAATATAATATCCAAAATGTTTACAACATTCTGGACAGTTGGACAAGATGGAGGAGCAGCAGGAGACCTTGGTTTTGTCTGGTCCCAGGAATTCAGCTAGATAACTATCAAATCATTCTGAACACCTGTGAACTTAACTAGAGAGCTAAGAAAAGCATTGTGCAACTATACAAATAGAAAAGTGACGACTTTCTGCAAGAATGACAAGATGGAAAAACTCACCTCAAAAAAGAGAACAAGCAGCAGTACTGACTGCCAGGGACCTAATCACTATAGATATAAATAAGATGTCAGAACTAGAGTTTAGAAAAATGTTTATAAAGATACTGGCTGGGCTTGAAAAAAGCATAGGAGACACTAGAGAATCCCTTTCTGGAGAAAAAAAAAAAAAAGAGCTAAAATCTAATCAAGTCAAAATAAAAAGGGCTATTAATGACATGGAATAAAAAATGGAGACTCTAACTGCTAGAATAAATGAGACAGAAGAGAGAATTAATGATACAGAAGACAAAATGATGGAGATTAAAGAAACTGAGAAAATAAAGGGATAAACAACTACTGGATCAGGAGGGGAGAATGTGAGAGGTAAGTGATACCATAAAGCAAAACAATATTAGGATAATTGGAACCCCAAAAGAAGAGGAAAGGTGGGTAGGTGTGCAGAAGGTATACTGGAACAAATTATAGCAGACCACTTCCCTAATCTGGGGAAGGAAACAGGCATTCAAGACCAAGAGGCACAGAGAACTCCTCAAAATCAATAAAAATAGGTAAACACCTCAACATGTAATAGTGAAACTTGCAAATCTGAGACAAAGAGAAAATCTGGAAAGCAGCTCAGCACTGTAACCTACAAAGGTAGAAACTCTAGACTGGCAGCAGAGCAATCCACAGAGACCTAGCCTGCCTGAAAGGACTGTCATGATATATTTAGGGTACAGCCAAGAGTACTTTATCCAGCAATGCTATCATTCAGAATAGGAGAGATAAAAATCTTCCAGGACAAACAGAAACTGAAAGAATTTGTGAACACTAAACCAGCCGAGCAAGAAATATTAATGGAGATCCTTTAAGAAAGAGAGAGCCCAAAAGTAACATAGACCAGAAAGGAACAGAGAAAATATACAGAAACAGTGACTTGACAGGTAATACAATGGCACTAAATTCATGTCTTTCAAAAGTTAGTCTGACTATAAATGGACTAAATTCCCCAATCAAAAGACACAAGGTATCAGATTGGATAAAAAAGCAAGACCCATTGATATATTGTCTGTAAGACTCTTTTTAGGGCCAAAGCATGATTCAGATTGAAAGTGAGTGGGTAGAAAACAATTTAACATGCTAACAGACATCAAAAGAAAGCTGGGGTAACAATCCTTATATCAGACAGATTAGGTATTAAGCAAAAGATTGTAATAAGAGATGAGGAAGGATACTATATCATCATTAAAGGGTCTATCCAACAAGAAGATCTAACAATTGTAAATATTATGCACCTAACATGGGAGTAGCCAATAATATAAACCAATTAATAACAAAATTAAAGAAACACATTGATAATAATACAATAGTAGCAGGAAGTGTTAACATCCTACTTACTGAAATGGACAGCTCATCTAAGCAGAAGATCAACAAGGAAACAAGGGCTTTGAATTACACACCGAGCCAGATAGACTTCACAGATATATTCAGAGCATTCCATCCTACAACAGAATACACATTCTTCTCAAGTACACATGGAACATTCTCCAGAATAAATCACGTACTAGGTCACAAATCAGGTCTCAACTGGAACCAAAAGATTGAGATCATTCCCTGCATATTTACAGACCACACTGCTTTGAAACTGGAATTCAAACACAAGAGGAAATTTGAAAAGAACTCAAATACATGAAGGTTAAAGAGCATCCTACTAAAGAATGAATGGGTCAATGAGGAAATTAAAGAATTTTAAAAATTCACAGAATCAAATGAAAATGAAAACATAACTGTTCAAAACCTTTGGGATACAGCAAAGGCAGTCCTAAGTGGGAAGCAATACAAGCCTTTCTCAAGAAACAAGAAAGGTCTCAAATACATGAGCTAACCTTACACCTAAAGGTGCTGGAGAAAGAATGGCAAATATAGTCCAAACCCAGCAGGAGAAGAGAATTAATAAAGATTAGAGCAGAAATCAATGAAATAAAAACCAAAAGAAAAGGAGAACAGATCAATAAAATTAGGAGCTGGTTCTTTGAAAGAATTAATAAGATCAATAAACTCCTGGCCAGACTTATCAAAAAGAAAAGAAAAAGGACCCAAACCAGTAAAATCATGAATGAAAGGAGAGAGAACACAACCAATACTGAAGAAATACACACAATTATAAGAACATATTATGAACAACTATATGGCAACAAATTAGGCAATCTGGGAGAAATGGATGTATTCCTAGAGACATATAAACTACTAAAACTGAACCAGGAAGAAACAGAAAGCCTGAACACACCCATAACCAGCAAGGAAATTGAAGCAGTAATCAAAAATCTCCCAATAAACAAGAACCCAGGGCCAGAAGGTTCCCAGGGGAATTCTACTAAACATTAAAGAAGAATTAATACCTATTTTCCTGAAACTGTTTCAGAAAATAGAAATAGAAGGAAAGCTCTCAAGCTCTTTCTATGAGACCAGCATTGCCTTGATCCCAAAAATCAGACAAACACCCCACCAAAAAGGAGAATTATAGACCAATATCCCTGATGAACATGGATGCAAAAATTTCTCACCAAATACTAGCCAACAGGATCCAACAGTACATTAAAAGGATTTTAAAACCAAGACCAAGTGGGATCTATTCCCAGGTTGCAAGATGGTTCAGCATCCACAAATCGATCAATGTGATATACTACATTAATAAAAGAAAGGACAAGAACCATATGACCCTCTCAATAGATACAGAAAAAGCATTTGACAAAGTATAGCATCCTTTCTCAATTAAAACTCTTCACGGTGTAGAGACAGAGGCAACCTACTTCAATATCATAAAAGCTATATACAAAAAGCCCACAGTGAATATCATTCTCAGTAGGGAAAAACGGAGAGATTTTCCCTTAAGGCCAGGAACACGACAGGGATGTCTACTATCACCACTTGTTCAACATAGTACTAGAAGTCCTAGCCTCAGTAATCAGACAACAAAAAGAAATAAAAGGCATCCTGATCAACAAAGAAGCCAAACTCTCACTCTTCACAGATGACATAATACTCTATGTGGAAAACCCAAAGACCACCCCAAAATTGCTAGAACTCACACAGAAATTCAGCAAAGCATCAGGATATAAAATCAATGCACAGAAATCAGTTGCATTTCTATACATTAATAATGAGACAAAAGAAAGAGAAATTAAGGAGTCAATTCCATTTACAATTGCAACAAAAACCATAAGATAACGAGGAATAAACCTAACCAAAGAGGCAAAGGATCTGTACTCAGAAAACTATAGAACACCAATGAAAGAAATTGGGGACAACACAAAGAAATGGAAAAACATTCCACGCTCATGGATTGGGAGAACAAATATTGTTAAAGTGTCTATGCTACCTAGAGCAATCTATACATTTAATGCAAACCCTGTCAAAATGCCATCAACTCTTTCTACAGAGCTAGAACAAATAATCTTAAAATTTGTATGGAACCACAAAAGACCCTGAATAGCCAAAGGAATGTTGAAAAAGAAAACCAAAGCTGGTGGCATCACAGTTCTGGACTTCAAGCTCTATTACAAAGCTGTAATCATGAAGACAGTATGATACTGGCACAAAAACAGACACATAGATCAATGGAACAAAATAGAGAGCCCAGAAATGGACCATCAACTCTATGGTCAACTAAAGCAGGAAAGAATATCCAATGGCAAAAAGACAGTCTCTTCAACAAATGATGTTGGGAAAACTGGACAGCCACATACAGAAGAATGAAACTGGACCATTTTCTTACACCATACACAAAATGGATGAAAGACCTAAATGTGAGACAGGAATCCATCAAAATCTTGGAGGAAAACAGGTGGCAACCTCTGTTACCTTGGCCACAGCACCTTCATGCTAGACCTGTCTCCAAAGGCACGGGAAACAAAGGCAAAAATGAACTATTGGGACTTCATCAAGATAAAATCTTTTGGACAGTAAAAGAAACAGTTGACAAGACCAAAAGACAACCAACAGAATGAGAGAAGATATGTGGAAATGTCTTACCAGATAAAGGACTAGTATCCAAAATCTATTAAAAAACCTATCAAATTCAATACCTAAAGAACACATAATCCAATCGAGAAATGGGTAGAAGACATGAACAAACATTTCTCCAAAGAAGACATAAAAATGGCCAACAAACACATAAAAATTGCTCACCATCACTTGCCATCAGGGAAAGACAAATCAAAACCACAAGGGGATACCATCTCACACAGGTCAGAATGGTTAAAATTAACAAATCAGGAAACGACAGATGTTGGTGAGGATGTGGAGAAAGGGGAACCCTCCTACATTGTTGGTGGGAATGCTAACTGGTGCATGCACTCTAGAAAGCAGTATAGAGGTTCCTCAAAAAGTTGAAAATAGAGCTACCCTACAACCCAACAATTGCACTATTAGGTATATACCCCAATGATACAAATGTAATGATCCAAAAATCCCAATGTTCATAGCAGCAATGCCCACAATAGCCAAACTATGGAAAGAGCCCAGATGTCCATTAACAGATGAATGTATAAAGAAGATGTGGTTATAAATACAAAGGAATATTACTCAGCCATCAAAAAGGTGAAATCTTGCCATTTTTAATGACTTGGATGGAACTGGAGGGTATTATGCTAAGTGAAATAAGTCAATCAAAGAAAGGCAATTATATGATTTCATTCATATGTAGAATTAAAGAAACAAAACAGAGGATTATAGGAGAAGGGAGGGAAAAATTAAACAGGATGAAATCAGAGAGGGAGACAAATGCAGAATCTGCATCTCCCTCTGCTGCTCCCCGCTGCTTGTGCTCTCTCTATCTCTCTCAAATGAATAAATAAAAATATTAAAAAAAAAAAGAAAAGAAAACCATTGGACAACCATTGAGGCATATTTACAGGCTCTGTTTGTATTACTTGGAGACTGTAATGTTAAGTAGAATCTTTGGCTGTCATTTTCTTCCACTGTGATGATGTCCTTGCTGTCCACAACAGAGTAAATGAGCATTTATAGCTGGTAAAGAAACTGTATCTGAAGAAAAGAAGAAAAGTGAAGATAAGACACCAACACTCATTGCACTCCTATGTGCCAGCATTTACGAAGTTGACATTGCTTTTAACTCTCACAAAAATTACAAGCTAATTAGAATTAGAAGCTCAGAGGAGTGGAGCCATTTTCCCAAGGCCTCATAGGTAGTAAGTGGCATGGGCCATCTCCAACTTCAGATCTCAAGCTCTCTCATTAACCATACTGCCTCTCAGCTACCAGATGGTCTTTCATGAAAAAAATAAAATACTGTTGAGGAGATATTATGAAACATCTTAAGACATTTAAAAATATTTTTATAGAGGGCATAATTATTCCCATATCACTGTGGTTAAAGTAAACAATATTAATCTCCATGGTGTTGATGCTTTCAAGTTTGAAGTTGCCTCTCTTGGAACTCCTGATAGTATATAGAGTACATGACATTGAGTTTCTTTACCTAGCTTAACAGCTTCCTTTCAGGGTCATAATACTCTATATATTAATATAGGATCACAGGAGTGATCATAGGAGTATCAGGGTTTCTCTGCAGCCCTTCCCTCTGGTCGAGAAACTCTAGATCTTTATTTTCATTGCACAGGATTAGGAGGAAAATATCAGCTCCAAATGTTAATGTAATTGAATCATAGCAATATCTAGAATTCTAATCAAACCAATCCCTCTTAAATCAGAACAAAGACAGCATCAAGGGTAAAATATGCAGATTATTTTTGGCACTCCTCTTCATTGTAATCTTTCTCCTTGCATTGTTTTGCCTTTTCTTGTTTACTTAACAAATATTTATTGTGCATTTATTAAGCCCCTGGCATCTTGCTCGGACCATTTGCTAATTTCTGGTAAAAGAAACTATTGAAAATTAAATATTAGCAATATTAGAAAAGAATGTATTATTTAATACACTGATAAAATTCCAGTCATGCTGGAAAAAACCTTGCTGGGAATAAAAAATAGAAAAATAAGTTCCTGGGGCGCCTGGGTGGCTCAGTGGGTTAAAGCCTCTGCCTTCGGCTCAGGTCATGATCTCAGGGTCCTGGGATCAAGCCCCACATCGGGTTTTCTGCTCAGTGGGGAGCCTGCTTCCTCCTCTCTCTCTGTGCCTGCCTCTCTGCTTATTTGTGATCTCTCTCTGTCAAATAAATAAATAAAATCTTAAAAAAAAAGTTCCTGAACAAAGTTCAAAAATAATAATGATAAGCAGATACATAGATATTGATATTATACCAAAAAGGGAAGTTAAATTTAGGTCTTGTCAAATATAGGACGAACAGCATCAAAATGATATCTGCTATTTTTAGCATGGAAGACAAGGGGAGATGGAGAGGAGAGGGGAGTTGAGGGAAATTAGAAGGGGAGGTGAACCATGAGAGACTGTGGACTCTGAAAAACGATCTGAGAATTTTGAAGGGGTGGGGGGTGGAGGTTGGGGGCACCAGGTGGTGGGTATTGTAGAGGGCACGGATTGCATGGAGCACTGGGTGTGGTGCAAAAATAATGAATACTGTTATGCCGAAAAAATAAAAAAAAAATTAAAAAAAAAATGATATCTGCTATTTTCATTCAGCATCATTCTTGAAATTCCGGCTAATTTCAAGACGATATAAAGCAGAAATAAGAGATGTTACTATTAGAAAATACAAGACAAAATTATGATAATTTACAATGGATAGGATATCACCACATAAGAGAATCAGCACAAAACTGTTAGAATTAGTAAAATAAATCAAATGATCAAATGTAGGATTATTTTCTCTGCTGTTTATTTTAGACATTTATACCTACAAAAAAGTCAGAAGAATAATATAATGACAATCTGTATTTTTTAAACCAAGATTCATCAAGTGTAAAATTTTTGCCACATTTGCTTTTTCTCTCATTTTATCCATATATCTGAGTGTTTGTATATTTTCTCTTTTTATTTTTGCTAAAGCATTTAAGAGAAAACTACAAACAATACTTGATTCCTAAAACTTAAGCATGTATACAAAAGTATTTTTAAAAGTCAGTATCTTCTCATATATAATCAATAACTAGTTAGAGAATATAATGAAATAGATATCATTTGCACTAACAACAAAAAATTAATGGCCTTATTGAGAAATATGCTGGATCCAAACATCCAAATGAGAAAAATCATTTTCAACATTTGTTGAGCTACATAAAAGACAAACTATTTCTGGATAGAAGACAACATATAATAAAATTGCCATTTTTCTCAAATTAATTCATATGTACATATTACCCAAATCCAAACAGAATTATATTGTGATATTTTTTAAACCTTAACAAAATCTTTCTAAAGTTGATAAAAAAAAAATACATCAGGCAAGAATCAAAAATAGAGTTTTGAAAAGAAATAAGGAAAGAAGACTAACCTTACATTTAGGCTTCCTAGTGAACCAGAAACTGTAACTACTGGCATTAAAACAAAATTTGAGCCCCATTTTATCACCACAACTTGCTTGACCTTAGAGAAGTGATTAGCTTCTTAGAGTTCTGAGTACCTCATCTATAAAACAGACACCAAAACATCTGTCATGCAGGGTTATGTGAGGATTCCAAGTAGCCCACTTGAAGAATGCAGTACAATGTCCAGGCAATGACGAAAAAGTCAATATATGTATTGGAGGTATTTTTTTAGCTCTTTTGAGTTTGTAATTTGTAATTAACTTGGATCCAAAATAAATTTCAGTTCTATATAAAGCTTGGCTATTATTGGACTTTTAAAAACATATATATATTGCAAAACTTAAAAATTAAAAAATAAGAAAAGAGAAGCAAGCCATAAAAAAGGAAATCTAAACTGAAATTTATCAAACCTTCAGGGTAGAAACTTTTTACCTTTGGAAAGATAGAAAAAATTATAAAATTTAACTTAATATTGGGAAGAAAACGTATCCCATTATTAACAGTATTTGTCTTTGGGTGGTGGAACTATGAACAGTCTTTTCCTTTATTCACGTTTTCTGTATCTTCCAAAGGCAATAAAGAAGCATATATTAACTTTAAGATAAAAATATTTTTCAAAAAAATATAAATAAAATAACTGCATTACACTGACGCCAAGAGTGGGTGTCACAAGACACATTTTTTTAAGGCTTCAAGAGCAAAGAAGCACCAAATTCTTCAAGGTGAGCAAAGAGTCTGAAAAGCCTTCACAGGAGAAAGTACATCTAAGCTAATTCAAAGAATGAACAAGAAATGGACAGATAGAATGAGGCGAGCCACCATACCGCAGGGAAGGGTAAAGATAAAAGATGGACCAGAGGGGGATAGATACATTTGCTACATTAAGGGGATTTTACTTCCCTCTACAGGCAGAAAGAAGCAATATATTCATCACTGGGTACATGGATGGATGGATGGATGGATGGATGGATAGATGGTTAGATGAATGGATAGTTGGTTGGATGGATGAGTGATTTGATTGAAAGTAAGGATTTTAAGCTGGTGAGAAATAGGATAAGAATACAGATTAGCTGTGGGAAGCATGCATTAGAAGGGCAAACGAAGAGACCATTAAGAGACTATTTTGCAGGTACTAAATAGTGAAGCCTGCTTTGTGAAAGAGTCCAGCTAGGAGGTTATGTGAGCTTATCTGCACATCATTTATTTTCTCTATTCAGTACTTACACAATGCCAGGCATAAAGGGAGAAAGAACAAGAAGGAGGATGTATAGAGAAGGAGCTAGAAAGGAAAGGAAAAAAGACTGGCAAGATAGGAAAGACAAAGTGTGGCAGAGAAAGAGAGAAGAAAAGGGATGAGAGAGAAGAAAAAATGGGCAAAAAAAAAAAAAAAAAAAAGAAATGGGTAGGGAAAATACACAGGGCAAAAATACCCAGCAATATGAAAAAATGAGAAAATATGAAGAGCTTTTCAGAGATTTTCAGAAATCCATAACTAAACTAGCTCATACTCATGTAAAGTAGAGCATCAGGAATTGTTCATTTGTGGTTATTTCTATTATTTGTGCTTAATTCCTATTAAGATTACTCCTGATGCTTCAGTTTCTTTTGCTTCTATGGAGCAGACCAATCTGCACATGGATTTCTCAAACACAATCAATGCACCGTTGTTATTAGCAGACTCATCTAAGTTCATGGCCAACTCCAGCCCACAGCAATATTGGGCAAGCTTCCAAGCTGTCCTCCCTCTTGGTAGAGCAGTAATCCATTCCCCACTCCAGACAAAATTTTTACTCCACTATTTGAATGCTTACTTTAAAGAACACAAATTAATAAATGTATTGAACGACCTGGTCAGTACCAAGGAGCTAACATTGTTATTATTTGCTAAAGGCAATATAATTTGATCTGGTACCCTTCCGTTTACTTAACTATAGATCCTCATTCACAGTGCCAAGGGAACAGATCTTGAAAAGATGATATTTTTATCTATCTGAAGCACCAGGGAAAGGAATATAGATCATCACCTCAAATTTAAAAAAAAAAAAAGCCTTACTTTCATGAGCTAACTGACCACATCATTTACTAATGTTGGCAAAGGTTCAGAGCCTAAAAGTAAAAATAAAACTAGAGTTTCCCTCAAGAGGTTATTTTTTTTTTTTTTTATGTACAGCAGATTTGAGGAGTGTTGTTTATTACAGCTAGGTAAATATTTTTAAAGACTTGTTTTGACGGAAGCTGTGTTTCTTCTAAGAGAGGTTTATAAGATATTGTAGCAGCCCAGAAGATGCAAATCAATAGCATTTATGAGCTGGAAAAGAAGATAGGCATGAAGTTGTACATGACATACAATGAAAATGCACAATTTTTGTCATTAAAATTGCACATGGGTATCTAAGGGAAGTCACTATTTCTCTTAGGGCATGCCTTTCTTGTGCATCTAAAAGATAGTTCCATATCTCATGTGCATGCATGCTCTTGTTCAAGAAGACATACAGAGAATCCTAAATTTACAGAAGATATAAATTGGAGGATAATTATGCACAATCCAGAAGGACTTTTTAAACATAAGTGTTTTTTAAAGAAGTAGCTCACTTAGTGCACTTAAAAAATTATTTTATATCTACATCCGTAACCTACATGCAATCTATCAAAATCACATCTATTAGGTAAAGTGAGGTATATAGCTATAAGAAGAATTTAAAGAGTATAATCAGAAGGTATTCCATAAAAGTATGAAAATAAAAATACTTTAAAACTTGCTCATTTTTTTTAAATTTCAGGAGATATCTTTGTACAGTATTTAAGAAAGGCAAGTATTAACTTAAATTTATATGTAGAATTCAAGGGAAATACCAGTTTTGTTTCCTGCATAATTGAGAGATTATTGGATTGTGAACCAGATTACTGATCTTGGGCACACGGCACGTGAGCTTCCAAACCCATCCTGAAAGATGAGACTATGAGACTAATACAGAGTTCTGGGCATGGAGCACTTAAAAAAAAAAAAAATGTTTTTAAATATACTAGTTCTCAAAGTCCCAGACCAGCAGCATCTGGGAACTCAGAAATGCAAATCATCAGTCTCCACCTGGACTTAATGTATCAGAAACTATGGGGTGAGGTCCAGCAATCTGTGGTTTAACAAGCTGTCCAGATGGTTCTGGTACACACTGAAGTTTGAGAACCACTGAAGTGAACTAATAGAGAAAGTCCTAATATATGCCTGCATCTGGTTACTGCTTTATGCAGTTATTTTCAAATTCTCTTCTTTGGAATGCTGGGCATTTGTCCCAGGGCTCTGATGGGGAGTTGTGAGAAGAAAAGGAATGTGGGGAGAAAATTTGTTTTGAAAATATAGTTTAAGGTGTCTGCAGTACTTGCAGGTAGAAATGTGTAATAGGTAGATGCAATTAAAAAGTCCTGGAGGGGTGCCTGGGGTCTCAGTAGGTTAAGATTAAGAATTTTACTCTTGATTTCGGCTCAGGTCATGATCTCAGGGTTCCAAGACCAAGCTATGCCGGGCTCCACATTCAGCAGAGAGTCTACTTGAGAGTCTCTCTCTGCCTCTGCCTCCTCCCCACCTTCAAGTAAATAAATAAATAAAATCTTCTTTAAAAAAAAAAAGGTTCTGGACACAAGAGAGAGCAGAACCAATGGGAGAGACACTAGAGAGAAGAAAAAGGAGACAGAAGGAAAAGAGGCAAGGAAAAAAGAAGAGGGAAATTATTCAGTCACATATAAAAATATCTGAAAAATATTATACGGTGATCAAAATGAATGAATGCGCACTATACTTGTTCACAATGCAACAATACAAATAATTTTTTCATTTATATTAAATGAAAAAAGTCCCAGATGACTGTGTAAAGCATTATTGTTTTTGAAGGTTAAAAATGGCTAAAATAAAATATAGACATATACTTTTTAGAAATATAGTTAAATGGGATAAAATGATATAAAAAGCAAAACAAGGGAACAATGAACACAGGACTTACAGCAGTGGTTATGTCAGGTAGGAAAAGATGGGGTAAAGTGACACAGAGGGACAGAGCCAGACAGAGGTTACTGGCAAGGTCTCAACTTTTGTGTTAACTGTCTGACTCATTGAACAAATATGGCCTGGGAGGAAGAGAGAGAGGGAAAGAGAGTAGAAGGGAGGAGAGAGGGAGGGAGGGAGGGAGGGAGGGAGGAAGGAAGGAAAAAAGGAAGGAAGGAAGGAAAAAAGGAAGGAAAGAAGGAACTTAGCTATTTGTGGACTAATGATGACCAAGGATTATGTGATCTAATTTTATACATCTGATATCCATTAAAAAGTTAAAAGATTCTAGCAGTGAAATCATAAAATATGTACTTGAAAACTATCAGAATTAATCCAAAACATGAGAGTTCTTTATTTTAATTAGGTTATTAAGACAAAAGGGTCTTTCTTTACACAGATTATATTTTAAAGCTTTGTCTATGGATTGTTTATATTTAACAAAAAAGGAAAAAGTTAACGCATTTTGGCTTTAGACAAGACTGATATAAATAAAATGTGTCTTTAAGACTTGCCATGCCTGGGGCGCCTGGGTGGCTCAGTGGGTTAAGCCACTGCCTTCCGCTCAGGTCATGATCTCAGGGTCCTGGGATCGAGCCCCGCATCGGGCTCTCTGCTCAGCAGGGAGCCTGCTTCCTCCTCTCTCTCTCTGCCTGCCTCTCTGCCTGCTTGTGATCTCTCTGTCAAATAAATAAATAAAATCTTTAAAAAAAAAAAAAAAAAAAAGACTTGCCATGCCTCTTTTTGGCACCACCTTGCTCTCCTTTCTTACCCTATTCCTAGATTTCCAGAGCCCTCATCAACAGACAGTGGGAGCAGAGAGGTAACTACTCTCAATAACACTAAATACAATTTGTTGGTTCTAACCACTGCCATCAAACCTGATTTCATCTGTGTCAAACTGCCTGAGGCCCTTCTTCTGCTGCATAACAATGAGCACCAATTATTCATATAGACTAATTAATCCTTGCTAACAACCTAGTTACTGGTAACTACTCCTAGAATGATAGCAAAACCTAGTTGAAACGTATAGCTTCTTG